>NW_025794581.1:0-2273 GCF_021613505.1 Equus quagga | reverse complement strand
AGAAAACTGAGACACAGAGGGCTGACTCTGGGACTTGTGATTTCATTCACACAACACTGCCTCTCAAGATGGCAAGACACACCCTCTGCATAATGTGGTGGTGGACAGACTCCCAGGAGGCAGAGTTTGAAAACCCTATGAACATAAATGCAAACAGTAAGCCAGAGACTTGGAAGTTGATGGATGTTGAAAATGTTGGCACCATTAGCTAGAGTGTCTGGAGGTAACAAATTTGGGTGTGTCCAAAAAAGCGAGGACTTGGGAGTCAGACAGAGCAGGGTCAACATGCCACTTCTTATGAGTTGTGTGAGCTAATGGATGGACATCACTGTGGTCACTGAGGACGTCATTGGAATGTCTTTTCCCAGGGCCTGTGTGCAAAGAAAACTGGGTTAATGCAGAGGAGGGGCCGGCTGTGGAGAAGGTAGGTGAGTGAGAGAAGGCAGAGGGAAGGCAGTCAGGAGTGCAAAAGGAGCCTGTCTCTGGTTTAGAACTGTCTCTCACTTGCTGTGTGATCTTGAGCACCTTGTTTAAGTGCTTTGAGATGTTGTTTCCTCATCTGTGAAACAGGGATGTTGAAATGAAACAACATGTGCAAAGCTTGTTGTGGTGCTGGTTCACGAGAGTAGTTGACCCTATTGGTCAACCCAACCACTCAGTGAAATGATGCCCCTGGCCTGGGCCCCAGGATGGGGGAGAACAATGAGGAGGAGGTCTAGTCCTCTATTCCCTCCTCCACTAAGAGGTCTGAAGTTTGAAACCCAGAGACCAGGGTTTGGGGGCCCTGGAATTGGCCAATCCCCTCAGTCAGCTAGATAAGCTGAGGGTCTGCTCCGTTGGGTTGGGGAGATAACAGCCAAGACGGTTACTCTGCAATCAGGCCCAGAAGTGACCTCTCTGATACTTCTCCATTTGTAGGTCCCCTGGGAGAGCAGAGGAGAGGAAGGAATCCAGGCCTTTTCACCCTCTGAGTTACCTGTTCCTGGTGCCCTGAGAACTGGGGGACTGGGCTGGAATCTGAGGAAAACCAGGAGGTCACAGAGTTGAGTCCTCCACCCCAACAAGTCCACCAGCTCTTGGCAGTGATATCCAGCATAGTCACCGCTTAGCACTTGCTAGTCTCTCCTTGGACTGCACTGAATTTGGCTGGAGTTTGGTTGATGGAAGTTTTGATATTTTTGCATTTATTTTGACTTTTAAGAAAGATTGCATTGAAATATCGTTTGCCTTGACTTCTGCATCCTTAAATCTTGCTTCACTCACTTGTCCCTAGTCCTGACACTGTGGTAATACATGGCTGGTGGGAGGTGGACGGTGGGGTGGGTGGGGAGGGTGGTCACCAATGTCTGAATGATTCTGCATAAGGCTTTCCATTGGAGCTGTTGCCTCCTTGCTGGAAAGACATGACCTGAGGTTGGAAAAAATGGCATATTCTAGATCAGTGGTCCTCAACTGGGGTCATTTTGCTCTGCAGAGGACATTTGAAAATATATAGAGAGCTTGTTGATAATCATAACTTGGAGAGGTGTTATTGGGTTCTAGTCAGTAGACACTGGAGATGCTGCTAAACTTCTTACAATGCACAGGACAGCTCCCCACAACAAAGAAATACTCCTAATCGTAAGAGTGCAAAGGTTGAGCATCTTGATCTAGATCCTCAATGCAGAAGAAAGAGCATAGGTTTCTCAAGCATTAAAGTTGAGAAAGGGAGGGAGAGGGAGAAGGAGAGTGAGGAAAGGAGGCAGGGAGGGGAGACAGAGAGACAGAGGTTTTTAGTGTCAAAAAAACTTCAAAATCCCAGTTCACCCACATGCAGTGAAATCTTGGCCAGTCACTTTCCCTCTTTGAATCTCACTTTTCATGTCTGTGAAGTAGGGATAATCATATGTCCTCATGGGAATGAGATGAAAGTGAAGATTCAGGGATGTGATGCATATAAAGTACTTGTAGATGAGGGCCAAGGGGAACTGAGGCTCCCTTCACCTCCTACCTCCTCCTCTCATGGCCTCCCGGATCCCTGGATTCTCCACTCCATTTGTTGGGATATGACCAAAGACAGGCTGCTCCTGGGATTAATGAGTATTGTTCAGACTGAGGCCCTTTAGGGGCAATAATAACAACTTTGCCTTGACAATATACATCTGGGGTCTTCTCAAGCACACCAGGGTAGATGGCAGTAGACCCCAGGAGGCAGGTCCCTGCAGTCACAGTAGAGAGCAGGGCTCAGGGGGGAGAGGATTGAGCAAACTCCTGATCAGCTCCATTGCCCCACA
>NW_025794580.1:398-5155 GCF_021613505.1 Equus quagga | reverse complement strand
CGCCGAGCGACCCCCGCACTCAGGGGCAGAGGCACCGGGTGGCTGCTCGTCCTCTGCTGCCGGACCCTCCGCGCCGGTGGCTGTCCGGCTGCCCCGCGGCCCAGGGCCCTCAGCTCCCGCCTGGGGCCTGACTGCGGCCGCACAGGGAAGTCCCTCAAGGCAGAACCCAACTTGAATGGGTGTTTTCTTGGCTGTGCGGCGCGGCTGGGAGATGCAAAGGTGGGGTGGGAGGATCCTGGCTAAAAATAGAGGCTGTGAAAACCGGTCTAGCGCGTGTTATTGGTAACAATTACCCAGAATAAGGTGGGACTGCAGTTGACGAGCAGTGGGCACTCTCCCGTCCAGGGCCCCACAGCCATTAAAAGTGTAGAAGGTCCCCGTCGGAAGTTAGAACCCACAGTTCTTACCCCAAGTACGCCTTTCAACCAAGGAGTTGGGGCACTCTGCAAAAATCTTATTTCACCCAGAAGACTTGTTGATCCAACTGTGCTTAAATCATTTGCTAATACAATTTGGAGGAGAGGTTAGTAAAGAGATAAATATCCCTTCTAACCTCTGATGGACTGAAAGTAATTCAGAAAACTTCAAGAAAGACGAACTGTATAGCTAGTCTCTGAAGAAATGTGCATGGTGGGGGTACTGAGGGTTTGCCTAGGCCGCGCCTGTACCGGCCCTGGGAACGAGAGAAAAAGCGGAGCCGAAGTCAGGTGTGACCGCGCGCTTCTTTGCCAGAGTGGAGGCGTCACCACCTGGGTGTCACAGCCAACCCTAACCCTCTGCGTCTTGTCCATCATCTCTGTTGAGGTCAGGAGGAAACCAAGGCTTAGTTTAGCAGGCTCTCTGCTAAACGTGTTATTGCAATCCATTGCACTTTTGGGCCTAGGGAGCTGTTTTTTAATCCCCATTTTAGAGAAAACTGCCGCTTAGCGAGCAGGGGAAGCTTGCCCAAGATCCTCCAGGGAGAGAAGGATGTGTGTGTCTGTCCCCCAGGTCAGAGCCTTCAGCCTGTGGGACGGTGACTATCCCGCTGCCCCTTGTGTTTTGTTTGTCTGCTCGGTCATTTTGCACTGTGAGGTCAACCCCAGGAAAGTATGAGACACTGTATCCTGTGTTTCCCCCTTCTACCTGTCTGGCAATTAAGTAACCTTCTAAAGAAGCTTGGGATATCAAGAAACACCAGCTCAGATTCAGTCCAGCTAACCAGGTCCATCTGTGAAAACAATTTGATAGTTAATGTTTCAGTCAGTTAATTGCAACCCCAGTAAATGGCAGAGCACACTCACCCTCCCTTTTTCCCGTTGAGGATTAATTTTTCTTGTTAGGATCCCTAACTCCTAGAAAGAAATCTACTTGTTGATTTTGCATTTTGACTATCAACCCTACTTGTTCCCTATTCCCCATAGTCATTTGGAAGTTCTCCTGGAGCTACCTTCTAAGGACATCCCAGACTGACTGCTTCTGGTGTCCTCCGTTGCTGTATTCCTAGTCAAGTGAATATTTGACAAACGGTGGTGCCATTAACCAAGATGGGGAAGTCTAGGGAGAAAGCAGCATCAGCGTTAAGGCAAGAATTCTTCTGAGTTAGGTGTCCCATTAGACGTCCAAGTGGAGTTGTTGAGCAGTTCATTATGTCCGTTAGTGGAGGCTCAGTCCAGGACTGGGTCATAACATGTGAGACTGGTAGGATTTAAAGTCATGGGAAGACATGTGGTCATCAAGGAGGGAAGAAGAATGTGGAGTAAGCCCTGGGCACTCCTCCGTCTAGAGCATGGGGAGAGGAGAAGGACTCGAAGAAGAAGCTGGCCGGGGTGGCTGGTGAGATAGGAAGAAGAAAACAAGGAGAGGCCCGGCATCTGACAGTGTTCCAGGAAGGAGGGTGGCATTAAACGGCCTGATGCTGCCGGGAGGTCGGCTGAGTTGAGCACTGAGAATTGGCTTGGTCAGATGGAGACTTGCTGGTGACATTCACAGAACCGTTCTGATGGAGGGCTGAGGATGAAAGCCTGACTGGGGTGGGTCATGGGAGAATGGGAGAGGAGGAGGAGGAGGAGGCAGGGTGTGTGAGCAACTCTTAGGTGATGTTTCCCCATAACAGGGAGAGAGCTCTGGAGCTGTGATTGAGGGGGGAAGTGGGACAAGGAAGGTTGTGCACGAGGGGGCAGGATCGAGAGTGCCAAGGAGCAGAAGTGAGAGGAGCAGCCACAGATGCCAGCAGGCTGGTACGTTCAGAGGTTGGAGGATGCAGCCGTGCTTGTGATAATCCTGCAAGATAGGTAGGGCATGAGTCATTATCTTCATTTCACAGATGATAAAACTGAGATCCACTTAAGTGATTGCTTAAGGCTTCACAAATAAGTATCAGAATTAAGACTCAACCCGTCTCGAGACTCCAAGTCTTAGGCTGCTGACATTATACCAGAGTTTCTATGATGGTTCCTCCCTTTTAGTGGGGCTGAAATTGATTCTTCCAGATTAGCTGGACCTGGAGCCCAGAGCCTGGGGTTCTAGTTCCTGCGCTGTCATTAGGCCTGGGTCTTGTTCCACTTCTCTAAGGCTGGGTTACCTTGTTTCTGAGGTGGAAGCACCAGTAACAGCCAGCCAGGTGTGCTGTAAGACTCGAATGAAGTAATATACATGTAAGTGCTTATAAATGGAAAAGTGCTTTCCATACAAATGTAGGATGATGATTCATATGGTTGTAGCTTAGGGTAAATAGATTCAGAAATTTGCTAGGCAGAGCTATTTTGAAACATGTGGCAAGGACCAGAATTCAAGCTTTTCCTTGCTTATGTAACATGACAGAGTAGCTAATGCTAAACATCGGAGAATTGGGTGTTAAAGTGTCTCTGTGCTCGTAGTAATAGTGAGAATCATGCCATTTTGAAAATGTGCGAAAATTGCTTAGAGGATGGCAGTTTGTCAACACAGGCAGGGGTAGTGGATGACGAGGAAAGGATTCGGGGCAAAGCCCTTAATGAATATTCAGTTCTGAACTTTGTCTTCTGTTTCATCCTTATCATCAGTCTCCTTGTCCTTCTGCATGACACTGGACACAAGGCTCTCTCATACCCTCTAATAGTACAGGTAGTTAGAGAACGTCAGCCGACTATGTTGACCCGCATCTTATGCTTGAAAGATGACTTCACGGTGCTGGGAATTTTGCTTAGAATTTAAATCATATGAATAAACTACCACATATAAGTTACTACAATCTGAAGTTCATCCCATTTGAGAGCTTTTCTTGCTTTGTGTGTACATAGTTTAACTTTGCTGGTTTATATCGCGTGTTATCACTGAATTAGCAGATTTTCCATGCCTTTGTGTACTTGTTATGGTGTATAAAGGGTGGAGTCTAGAAAGCTGTTTAGGTTGTTTTAAAAGCCCCTTTTCCTTTCATTAATATTGTTTGCCTTTCAAGTACATCTAAATGTTGCAAAATTCATGACAATTTTCTTTGTAGAATTGATTTATTAAAACTTTTTTGGTATTATGTAAAGAATTCTAAAATTACTTTTGTCATAGAATCACTTGTGTAACTTCTGGTAAAATATGGGTCTTGAATTCATTTTGAGTTCTATTTCTGATGGATATTGCTCCATAATATCTAGCCTCTGTTGGCTTTTGGTGAATAATAAAGTTTTTCATTTAGTGAAACACCTTAGGACAAATGTTACTGAGTTCAAATCAGGGAAATAGAATGCCCACGAATGTTGCTAGTAAGCATTATTAAAAGGACATTTATGATGTTTTCATTAATCTGAGCAGCTTGACACTTTTCAGGGTTTCTTTATGGATGTTCATTATTTTAAGTGTTCTGGAAATTTCTCAGTGAAATTATCTTGGTTCAACACGTAAATGGAATTTCACTTTTTATTTTAGGGTGGTGATTCCACTGAAGCAACTGCCAAACCAAAGAGAAGTTTTTATGCTGCGAGGGATTTGTACAAATACCGACACCAGTACCCAGTAAGAGTCTAGAAGGCTTTTTTCTAAGATGTACAGTGTTTCCCTTCTGTTTTTCTTATTTTGTGGTGCCACTGAGCAGGCATGCAGGAAGGGTCCTGGTGCCTTTTCGATGTGTCCGCGTGCTGGGGATTGACTTATTTTTTCCTTTAGCAGAACTTCAAAGATATCCGATATCAAAATGACCTGAGCAATCTTCGTTTTTACAAGAATAAAATTCCATTTAAGCCAGATGGTAAGTGATCTGCTACCTTGGTAAAAAGCAAACTTTAAAGAATAACACACACTAGTTATTCTTTGTTTATTCCGCGGTCGGTGCCTTCTTAATGCTTTGTTCACTGACGGGCTTTGCTCTGCTCTGCAGTCTGATGTGTCCTCAAAGTGCTAGACCCTCAGTGGTGAGCATCCCCTGGGCACATTCTGGAGAGATCACTGTGCATCACCTGTGTCCAGTGGCTTTTATCTGAAAGGTAGTGGGGCCATTTCTGTGAGAGGAAAAGAGGAGATTTACAGAACTGTGGACTGTCAGATCAGGAGGGAAGACTAGAGGAGATCAAATTCAGCTTCCTCATTTGGAAGATGAGCTCGCCGGGTTTCAAAGCTTGAAGGAAGGCCTCGTTGGGTCACTCGATTGTAGACTTGGGTGCAGGTTCCAGTCTCCAGGGTCGTTTCCACTGTGCCTGAAAATTGTGGAGAACGTGAGTGAAAAGCAGTGTTTGCATCAGTTAGCTTTCCTGTTGATTTTCAGAGTCAGGGGCCAGGGAGCTACCGCAGTCCCAGCTCAGTGTGCGGTG
>NW_025794580.1:0-298 GCF_021613505.1 Equus quagga | reverse complement strand
AGCAGTCCCAGCTCAGTGTCCGGTGTGCAGGGAGCTACGACAGTCCCAGCTCAGTGTGCGGTGTGCAGGGAGCTACCGCAGTCCCAGTTCAGTGTCCAGCGCCCTGGGAGCTACCGCAGTCCCAGCTCAGTGTGCGGTGTGCAGGGAGCTACAGCAGTCCCAGCTCAGTGTCCGGTGTCCTGGGAGCTACAGCAGTCCCAGCTCAGTGTCCAGCGCCCTGGGAGCTACAGCAGTCCCAGCTCAGTGTGCGATGTGCAGGGAGCTACAGCAGTCCCAGCTCAGTGTCCGGTGTCCTGGG
>NW_025794579.1:3934-4315 GCF_021613505.1 Equus quagga | reverse complement strand
TTTCCATTTCTCCTTAAACGGCTGCCGCGCACGGCTGGGCTCCGGGCGGACGACGTCCGTCTCTGTTCCGACCAGGCCCCTCCGGTGCTCGGGCGGATCCCGAACCCTGACGGACAAACGCAGCTCGTCGCGGGTGTGTGTTTCCTCCCGGCCCAAAGTGGGGCGAGCGAGTCAGGAACAGCTCCGACCTGCAGGGAGGGAGGGGACGGGGAGGACGACGACGGGAGGAGGGGGAGGAGGGGAGGATGGAAGGGAGGATGGATGGGAGGACGGATGGGAGGATGGATGGGAGGATGGATGGGAGGACGGATGGGAGGATGGATGGGAGGATGGATGGGAGGATGGATGGGAGGATGGATGGGAGGATGGGAGGACGGATGG
>NW_025794579.1:2835-3834 GCF_021613505.1 Equus quagga | reverse complement strand
GGATGGATAGATGGATGGATGGATGGATGGATGGATAGATGGATGGATAGATAGATGGATGGATGGATGGATGGATGGATGATATAGATGGAGATAGATAATGATGATAGATTGTTAGGTAGATGATAGATATATAGATAGATAGATGAGACATAGAAGATAGAGATAGATAAATGGATGGATGAATAATTGGATGGATGGATAGATAGACGATATACATAGATAAGGATGATAGATTGATAGATAGATAATAGATGATAGAGGAGATAGATAGATCATAGAAAGTTAGATAGATGAGGGAGATGGACAGACAAGACAGTCTCTCATGCTAAGATAGGTCTCTTGGTCTCAGCACCATGCACATTTGGGCTGGACCACTCTTTGTTGTGGCCTCCCATACATCTAGATGACCTCTCACACAGCTAGATGACCTCTCACACATCAAGATGACCTCTCACACATCAAGATGACCTCTCACACAGCTAGATGACCTCTCATACAGCTAGACGACCTCTCACACAGCTAGACGACCCCTCATATATCTAGATGACCTCTCATACATCAACAGGAACTCTCATACAGCTAGATGACCTCCCATACATCTAGACGACCTCTGCCACCAGGCCTTCACCGTCTCCCCACCAGGGCTGAGTCTGGGCCATGGGGTGTCCCCCGGCACCACGGACCCCTGGGATCCAGCGTTCTGGGGAGCCGACACCCTGTGCCCGCTGTCTGGGGGAGAACCGAGCAGAGCCTGCAGCCATCCTTCCGTCCCCGGGGGCAGCTCCACGGTGGGCGCCCGGAGACCGGCCGGGCTTCTGCCAAGCTCGTCACCATTTAGGCACCGACCCCTGAGGATGTTGACCAACAAACAGGCCCCACGCCCGCCGTCTCGTCCTTCCGTGCTCCGTCTTTTCCCCTGAGGCCCTTCCCTGTCTCGTGTGGCGCACGGTCCAGCGTCGTTGATCGTTTCCTCGGCGCCGTGGAGCCCGTTGGCGC
>NW_025794579.1:1588-2284 GCF_021613505.1 Equus quagga | reverse complement strand
GGGTCTCCCTTTGGGGGCCGAAGATGTTGTACGAAGAAACAAAAGTGATGGTTGCCCAGCGCCGCGAACGTGCTAAATGCCTCTGAATTTTAAGTCCAATTAAAAACGATTTATCGAAGCCCGGGAGGGGAAAGGATAGGGGACGCCGGCCACCACCGCGTGTGGGATTTCCTTTCGGGGTGAGGAAAATGTCCTGGGGTCGCCTTATGGGGAATGGCCGCACGTCTGCCAACCTATTAAAAACCACCAGACTGTATACTTTCAATGGGTGAACTGTGGTATGTAAATTCCATCTCAATGGGGCTGTTCAGAAAACAGAGAGACACATGGGGCCGGAGAGATTGCACAGCAGCCCTCGAGGGGACAGAATGCCTCTCAGACCCCTGAGGCAGGCAGGTCAGACCCTCCCACCAGGGGCCCCTGGAGGGGGTACCCCGACGGCCGCTGGTCCCCCTGCTTTGGGCCGCCGTCCCTTTTGCAAGAGCCACGTCTGCCTGCCCGACGCCCGGCGAGCGGGGGGCCCCCCAGAGCAACCGTTTTTTTTTTTTGCTCATTTCACAAAATTTCCATCCTGCCACCCGGGGCCTCCTTCGCCTGCAAACCACAAGCGCCCGCCTTCCAGCGAAGCCGCCGTCAGTCAGGGTTAATTTCTTTATTAATCACCCGTGGCGCCCGGCGGCCGGTTGAGGGGGTGGC
>NW_025794579.1:0-1488 GCF_021613505.1 Equus quagga | reverse complement strand
GAGGAGGAGGAGGATCGGAGAGGAAATCAGGGAGGCCTGCCTGGAGGGGGCGGCTGGACGGCCCGAAACGCACACGGGTCTGGCCGCCGCTCGCCCCTTCGCGCACGTGCCCGGCGGACTTTCAAGGGCGCGGGGCGTTCAAATCCCTCTCGAAGCGCCCACCTGGAGGAGGCAACCGCGGATCCCGGGGCGGTCGTGGCCACACGGGCAGAAAGGCCGGGAATTTTCCGCCACCTGCCGCCCTGCCCTCTGCACCCCGCCGCCTTATTATCCATTTCAGGGAATTGTTTTCCCGTGTCCACTTCTTCTCCGACCCCCAAGACGGACACATCCCTGAAGGACGCACGGCCTTCGCGGCTCGCTCTCCGTCCCCCGTGCGCCATCGGCCTCTCCCCCTCCCAGGGGTCCCTCTGCGGCACCAGCGGGGACCCCCGGGGAGCACGCGTGCCTCCGGCTCCTGCAGCCAAGGCTGGACCGAGATGGCGCAGGGGGCCGGGGCAGGCCCCCCAGGTGACCGTGAGCCGCGCACCTGGGCTCGCGCGCGCCAGCAGAGCAGAACGTTTCACGCTCCACCGAAACCCCGGGCCCATTTTTAAACCGGTTTGAGGAAGCTGTTTCTGCACATGTGGCCGCAGATGGCAGGGCTCCTGCGGAAGAAGCGACAGCAGGTCAGCAGGTTGGCGCTGCGGACGGAGACGCGAGTCCCGAACTCGCGAATGCCGAACTCGCGAGTCCCGAAGGCTGGGTGTGCGGGCCCCTAGGGCGCACGGGCCGAGTGTTTCCTGCTCAGAGATATTCGGGGCGTCACGCCCCCGCCCCCCCCCCCCACCCCCTCCCCGTGACGAAGCGGCCGACACACAGGCAGGACGGCCCCGGGCACGGCCCTCGGAGCATCTTTGGGGCTTCCCTCCGCGCTGGACCATGAACCGGACGTGAGGCCCGTGCCCGGTGGTGGGGATGCGGCTGCCTGATGCCCCGCTGGGCGCTGGGCCCCTCGCCGACTTCAGGAGCCCCTGCGTCTTGCACACGCCGCCGTCGACTGCGCAAACCACAGCTTCGTCCACCTGCAAAGTTTGCAAAGCTGCAAAACCCAAGAGCGGCCCTGGAGCCAGCAGCGAGGTGACAGACACAGGCCTTGACACCCGCAAACCGGGTCCCAGGGCTTCCTCCCACGGGCTCCTCAGACCCCGCGGACGTTCAGCTGCCTGCGGACACTCCCGGTTGTGTTTTCTGAGACCCGAAGGCATGAGAGGAAATGGCTTCTGGGGGTGAACGCAGCCCAAGGGAACTGCCCAGCCCCGTGCAAATGGCCTGAGGCCACAGGACCCCCACTCAGTGCCCCCCGCCAATCGACGCCAGGGCAGGCTGCAACGCCAGCGGCACCTTGGAAATCGAGAAAAGACACACATACACTGCTTTCTTCCTACTCTAAATGTGAAGGCTGTTTCGTCCCGCCTTCCAAGACAGAGAAATCAGATTTTGGCCCCA
>NW_025794578.1:0-10050 GCF_021613505.1 Equus quagga | reverse complement strand
GGTACTTGCATTGTCCAAAAACAAGTAAAAGTATTATTCAATACCAGATTTAGGGATATATTTAACCAAGGAGGTACAAGATTTATATAGTGAAAACTATAAAATATTGTTGAAAGAAATTAAAGACAAATAAATGGAAAGACACCCTGTGTTCATGGATTGGAAGACTCAATAACATAAAGATGGCAATTTGGGAAAGACCCCAAATTGATCTACAGAGTCAATGCAATTCCTATCAAAATTCCCAGTCTTTGCAGAAAGAGACAAGCTGATCTTAAAATTTATATGGAACTTCAAGGAAACCCAAATAACCAAAATAATCTTGAAAAAGAACAAAATTGGAGGACTCAAACTTCCCCCTTTCAAAACTTACAAAAAGCTATTATAGCAGGGTACTGCCTAAGTATAGATATATAAATCAATGGATAGAATTGAGAGTCCAGAGATAAACCCACCCATATATGGCCAATTGATTTTTGACAAGGATACCAAGGCCATTCAATGGGGACAGAATAGTCTTTTCAAGAAATGGTACTGTGATCACTGTATAACCACCGGCAAAAGAAGAAGTTAGACCTCTATGTTGCAACATACAAAAAAGATTAATTCAAAATAGATCAAAGATCTAAAAATAAAGCTAAAACTACAAAACCCTTAGAAGAAAACAGAGGAGTAAATCTTCATGACCTTGAGTTTAGCAATCGGTTCTTAGGTATGACACTACAGGCACAAACAACAATGGAAAAAATAGATACACTGGACTTCACCAAAATTAAAAACTTTTGTGCTTTAAAGAACACTATCAAGATAGTGAAAAGGCAATCCACAGAATGAGAGAAAGTATTTGCACATCATGTATCTGGTAAGAATCTAGTATCCAGACTGCATAAAGAAGTCTTACAACTCAACAACAAAAAAGACAACCCAATTTAAAGGACTTGAATATGTATTTTTACAAGGAAGATATGCAAATGGCCAATAGGCACATGAAAAGATGGTCAACGTCATTAGTAATTAGGAAAATACAAATCAAAACCACAATGAGATACCACTTCACATTCACTAGGATGGCTACAGTTTTTTTAAAAATGAGCAAATGACAAGTGTTGGCAAGGATGTGGAAAAACCAGAACCCTCATACAACGTGGGTGGGAATGTAACCCAAAAGAACTGAAGTATACTTGTATACTAATGATCATAGCAGCATTATTCAAAATAGCCAAAAAGTGGAAACAACCCACATATCCATCAACCAACGTGGTGCATCTATACAATGGAATATTATTTGGCAATAGAAAGGAAGGAAGTAGTGATACACACTGTATGTATGAACTTTGAAAACATCATGTTAAGAGGTCAGACACATAAAAGGTCACATATTGTATGATTCCACTAATACGAAATGTCTAGAATAGGCAAATTTATAGACACAGAAAGCAGACTAATGATTGCCAGGGGCTGGAGGAAGAGCGTAACAGAGAGGGACTGCTCAATGGGTACAGGGTTTCTTTTTGGGGTGATGAAAATGTTCTGGGATTAGATAGTGGAGGTGGTTGTACAACATTGTGAATACACTCAAAGGCTTGAATCACACACTTTAAAATGGTTATAATGGTGAAATTTATGTTACGTAAATTTTTACCTCAATAAAAAGTTTTAATTATAAAAAATATTAATCTGAAAAAAAACAAGAGTGGCATCCTGGAATTAAGGGAGAAAAAGAGAGACCATGGACAATTTTTTGAGGTGGCGTTTCCTCCTCTCTGAAAATTTAATCTCCACTCTGCCCTCCACCTTATCTAGTACCCTTCCCTCATAAAAGAACTGCTCCTGAGTACAAGAAAGCCCTTAAGGGGAAAAAAGTAATCAACAATTATTTGAAGGATAAACTTCCGGACAAAGCATCACAGTAGCCATCTGACTGCCTTCAGACAAACCAACAATTTCTTACCCCAAAACAACACAAGAGATGGAGTATTGGTGACCAACCACATTAAGGATTAACCATTAGGGACAAAAAGGTTTCATGCTGTTTAACAATGTTAGATCACTGTATTAGGGAGTCACAGGATTTAAACATTCCAATTATAGTTCTTTCCCTCAAACCTAATTTGATCAACATGTACCCTAGTTAATTACCATAAAATAGCACAAATTTCTGTTTCTTGTCCATACCCCTCAGAAGCAAGGGCTCATGTTGTATGATGAATGAATGGTTGTTAGGCAAAGTTAAAATAAGAGTCTCGGTTAACAAGACAGTTTTTACATTTCCTCTCATGTCTCAGTTTCTTCATCTGGTAAAATGAGAATAACAGTACTTTCTTCACAGGGTTATAAGTACTAAATAATACACATTAAGTTCCTAGAAATAACCTGGCTCACAGTAAGTGTTTAATATTTAACTATTTTTATAGATCAGTCTTTTCCTCCACCAAATCATGCCTGTATTAATAGATTGGCTAGAGAGATTTTCTGAGGGTGAGGCAAATGCTCTTGACTATGAGAAGTCCCCAAAATAAGATGACACCACTTGAAGAACAAATAATTTCCAATTTTAACACAGCAAACTGCAGTGAGAGAACACAAATGCTTTAGCAGTGTCAAAGTAATAAATCTAGGGGCTGGCCCTGTGGCCAAGTGGTTAGGTTCATGTGCTCCACTTCGGCGGCCCAGGGTTTTGCCAGTTCAAATTCTGGGCATGGACATGGCACCACTCAACAAGCCATGCTGAGGCGTCGTCCCATATGCCACAACTAGAAGGACCCACAACTAAAAACAATATGCACAACTATGTGCCGGGAGGCTTTGGGGAGAAAAAGGAAAAATAAAATCTTAAAAAAAAAAAAAAGGAATAAATCTAATTAAAATGAAAACATGATGCTGGCATGTGTGATCTGTTTTTAATCTCCTTATAATGTTATATGAATAGGCTATATTTGCTATTTGCCTTAAAATGAAAGTTCTATGAGGGAAATGTTAAACGCAGTCATGCACTGCACAACGTTTTGGTCAACAAAAGACCACATATATGATGGTGGTCCCATAAGATTAGGACCATAGAGCCATGTGTGTAGTAGGCTATACCATCTAGGTCTGTGTAAGTACACTCTACGTTGTTTGCACAAAGACAAAATCACCTAATGACTCATTTCTCAGAATGTATCCCTGTCATTAAGTGATGCATGACTGTATAAAGTTACTATATCACCTAGCAAATCCACACCTAGGCATAAACCCAAGAGAAATTAAAAGATATATCCACACAAAAACTTGTACATGAATGTCCAAGTAGCATTATTCCTAACAGCCAAAAAGTAGAAACAACCCAAGAGCCATCTACTGGTGAATGAATAAACAAAATGTGATCTATCCATCTGAACAATGGATTATTCAGCCATAAAGCAAGAAGACACAGTGATACATGCTACAACATAGATGAAACTTGAAACATTATGCTGAGCAAGAGAAGCCAGACACAAAAGACCACATATTATATGATTCCATATATATGAAATGTCCAAAACAGGCAAATCTAGAGAGACAGAAAGTAGATTAAGTGGTTGCCAGGGCTGGAAGGAGTAGAGAATGGAGAGTGTCTGCTAATGCATATGAGGTTTCTTTTTGGGGTGATAAAAATGTTCTAAAATTAGATAGTGGTAATGATCCACCACTCTAAATATACTAAAAAATCACTGACTTACATACTTTAAAAGGTGAATTTTATGGTAAATTCTGACTCAATAAAGCTGTTATTAAAAAAAAAAAATGCAGTGACGTCAGCATCATGGCAGAGTGAACTGGCCCAGGACTCCCTCCCCTACAATATACAACAAAAAGGAGCAACCATATTCCAACGAAAAACATCCTAACAGCACAAAAATCCTCTCAGAGTCACGGCAGCCACATGACAGAAGGTGGAGAGGCTGGAGCCCCCCTGAGAGAAGCTGGAACGGGGTAAGACAGAACTTCACTCCCTCCCCTAAAGACTGCAGTTGCTGCTGCGGGAGGCTGCAGGAGGGAAAGAGTTGGGGAGGGGTCGCGCTTCTGCAGGATCACCCAGGACTCCCTGAGCCCCTGCAGCCTGGAGGGAGGCCCTACAACCGGGTGAAAGCTTTCCCACGGGGTGACCTTATGAAACCAAAACCCCAGGAGACCAGATAGGGAGAGCTGATTGGGAAACCCGGGACTGCATGCAGGAGAAAGCGCCACTCCCCTAACCTGTTCTGCACCATCTCGGCTGAAGGTGGAGGGCTCAGAACACGTGGCTCTCGACCCCCACCTGGTGGCAATAGGCTGTAACTGCGACCAAATAATATCACAATGGGAAAGTCCTGGCCTTCCAACATCAGACACTACATCAAATCTTCAGACCAGAGAGAAAACGACAAGCACCCAGAACTCAGTCCTGAGGATACAGAAATATGTAAGCTAAACAACAATGAATTCAAAATAGCTATCATCAAAAAACTCAATGAGGTAAAAGAGAATAAAGAGAAACAATTCAATGAGTTCAGGAGCTACTTCACAAAAGAGATTGAAACTATAAAGAAGAATCAATCAGAAATATTACAAATGAAAGACACAATGGAAGAGAGAAAACAAAATATGGATTCCCTGAATGCTCATGTAGACACCATAAAGGAGTGAAACAGCATAATCGAAGACAGACATGTTGAAATGCTCCAGACAGACGAAGAGTGAGAACTAAGACTAAAAAGAAATGAAGAAGGTCTCAGAGAAATATCCGATTCAATGAGGAAATGCAACAAAATAATTATAGGTATTTCAGAAGGTGAAGAGAAGGAGAGTGGAGCAGAAAGCTTGTTCAAAGAAATAAAAGCAGACAACTTCCCAAATCCAGAGAATGAGAGGGAAATATGTGTGGAGGAAGCTTCCAGATCTCCTAGATTTGTCCATGTAAAAAGACCTACTGCAAGGCATATGGTAGTAAAAACGGGCAAAAAATGAATAACAAAGAAAGAATACTCAGGGCAGCAAGGCAGAAGAAAATAACCTACAAAGGAACCCCATCAGGCTTTCAGCAGATTTCTCTGCAGAAACCTTACAAGCTAGGAGAGAATGGAATGACATATTCAAAACTTTAAAAGATAAAAATCTTCAGCCAAGAATACTCTATCCAGCAAAAATATCCTTCAGATATGAGGGAGAAATTAAATCTTTCCAAGAAAAACAAAAGCTAAAGGACTTTGTAGCCATGAGACCCTCCCCCTCACCCCCCCGCCAAGAAATCCTCAAGAAGGCCCTCATACCTGAAAAGGGAAAGAAAGGGAGAAAGGGGTCACAAAACACAGAGTAAAGAGAATCAGAATAGGATAGCAACTATTCAACTATAGCATTAGGCTAAAGGGAAGGAAAACACCAAAACAAAGACAATCTTCTCACTTTAACCACCAACTCACAATGCAAGTTGGAATAAGCTATGAGAAAAACAACTTAGGAGGGGAGGAGGAAGGGGACTGAATCAATTTAGACTAAGGAAATAAGAGGCCATCAGAAAACGGACTATGTTATACACGAGATTCGGAATACAAACTTCAGGGTAGCCACTAAACTAAAAAGCAGAACAGAGACACAAAAAATAAATAAGGAAAAAGCAAAGAAACACATCATAAAAAACTACATAATTCAATGGGTAGACCAAAACACACAGGACAAGAAACAAAGGAAATGCAGGAAAACTAGAAAATGAGTGATATAATGACAGCATTAAGCCCTCATACATCAATAATCACTCTCAGTGTAAATGGATTGAATACACAGAGTGGTGAGATGGATTAAAGAACAAGACCCAATAATTTGTTGCCTCCAGGAAAAACATCTCAGCTCCAATGACAAATACAGGCTCAGAGTGAAGGGGTTGAAGACGATACTCCAAGCTAATGGCAAACAAAAGAAAGGAGGTGTCGCAATGATCATATCATACAAAGTAGACTTCAAGATAAGGCAGGTAAAGAAAGACAAAGGGGGCAATATATAATGATCAAAGGGACATTCCATCAAGAAGAAATAACGCTTATAAATATCTATGCACCCAACACAGGAGCACCAAAGTTCACAAAGCAACTATTATCAAACCTAAAAGAAGCTATTAATAATAACACAATAATCGTAGGGGCCACCAACACCCCACTCACATCATTGGACCGATCATCCAGACAGAAAATCAACAAGGAAACAGTGGAATTAAACGAAAACCTAAAACAGTTGGACTTAATTGACATATATAGAATACTCCATCCAAAAACAGCAGAATACACATTCTTCTCAAGTGTGCACGGAACATTCTCAAGGATAGACCGTATGTTTGGAAACAAGGCAAGCCTCTATAAATTTAAAAAAATTGAAATAATAACAAGTATCTTCTCTGATCATAATGCTATAAAGCTAGAAATTAATTACAAGAAAAAAGGTGAGAAAGGGACAAAGATGTGGAGACTAAACAATATGCTATTGAACAAGCAATGGATCACTAAAGAAATTAAGTGAAAAATCAAAAAATATCTGGAGACAAATGAAAATGATAACATGCCATACCAACTCATATGGGATGCAGCAAAAGCTGTATTAAGAGAGAAATTCATTGCAATATAGGCAGGCCTTAACAAACAAGAAAAATCCCAAATAAGCAATCTCAGATTACACCTAACTGAATTAGAAAAAGAACAAAGCCCAAAGTCAGCAGGCGAGAAATAATAAAAATCAGAGCAGAAACAAATGCTATTAAAACAAAACAGGCAATAGAAAGGATCAATGAAACAAAGAGCTAGTTCTTTGAGAAGATAGATAAAATTGACAAACCCCTAGCCAGACTTACAAAGAAAAAAAAAAAAAAGCTCAAATAAACAAAATCAGAAATGAAAGAGCAGAAATAACAAGAGACTCCACAGAAATACAACAGAGTGTAAGAGAACACTATGAAAAACTATATACCAACAAAATGGATAACCTAGAGGAAATGGATAAATTCTTAGACTCTTACAACCTCCCAAAGCTGAGTCAAGAAGAAACAGATAATCTGAATAAACCAAGCACAAGGAAAGAGATTGAAACAGAAATCAAAAGCATCCCAAAGAATAAAACCGCAGGACCAGATGGCTTTCCTGGGAAATTCTACCAAACTTTCAGAGAGGATTTAATACCTATCCTTCTCAAGCTATTCCAAAAAATTAGGGAAGATGGAACACTTCCTAACACATTCTATGAGGCCAACATCACGCTGATACCAAAGCCTGACAAGGACAGCACAAAAAAGGAGAACTACAGGCCAACATCACTGATGAACATAGATGCAAAAATTCTCAACAAAATTTTGGCAACCCGAATTCAGCGAGACATCAAAAGGATCATACATCATGATCAAGTGGGATTCATACCAGAGACACAGTGAGGGTTCAACATCCACAAATCAATCAACGTGATACACCACATCAACAAACTGAGGAACAAAAACCACATGATCATCTCAATAGATGCAGAGAAAGCATTTGACAAGATCCAACAGCCATTTATGAGAAAAACTCTTAACAAAATGGGGATAGGAGGAAATTACCTCAACAGAATAAAGGCCATATATGACAGACCCACAGCCAACATCATACTCAATGGGCAAAAACTGAGCGCCATCCCCCTGAGAAGAGGAACAAGACAAGGATGCCCACTCTGACTACTCTTACTCAACACAGTACTGGAGGTTTTGGCCACAGCAATTAGGCAAGAGAAAGGAATAAAAGGAATCCAAATACAGAGTGAAGAAGTGAAACTCTCTCACTGTTTGCAGACCACATGATCTTATATATAGAAAATCCAAAAAAATCCAGCAGAAACCTAATAGAAATAATTAACAACTACAGTAAAGTTGCAGGGTACACAGTCAACTTAAAAAAATCAGTTGCTTTTCTATACTCCTATAATGAACTTACAGAAAGAACTTAAGAATATAATTCCATTTGCAAACGCAACTAAAAAAAATAAAGTACCTAGAAATAAATTTAAGCAAGGAGGCGAAGGACTTATACGACAAAAACTATAACACATTACTGAGAGAAATTGATAATGACCTAAAAAGATGAAGATTCCTTGCTCATGGACTGGAAGAATAAATAGAGTTAAAATGTCCATACTACTCAAAGCAATCTACAGATTCAATGCAATCCCAATCAGAATCCCAATGACATTCTTGAGGGAAATAGATCAAAGAATACTAAAATTCATATGGGGCAATCAAAGACCCTGAATTGCTAAGGCAATCCTGAGAAAAAAGAACAAAGCTGGAGGTATGACAATCCCTGACTCCAAAATGTACTACAAAACCATAGTGACCAAAGCAGCATGGTACTGGTACGAAAACAGGCACACAGATCAACGGACAGAACTGAAAGCCCAGAAATAAAACCACACATCTACGGACAGCTAATCTTCGGCAAAGGTGCCAAGAACATACCTGGAGAAAAGATAGTCTCTTTGATAAATGGTGTTGGGGAAACTGGACAGCCACATGCAAAAGAATGAAGGTAGAGCACTATCTCACACCATACACAAAAATAAACTCAAAATGGATCAAAGACTTGAAGTCCTGAAAGTATAAAACTCCTGAAGATAATATTGGTAGTACACTCTTTGACATTGAACTAAAAAGGATCTTTTCAAATATCATGTCCTCTCAGGCAAGGGAAACAAAAGAAAAAATAAACAAATGGGACTTCATCAGACTAAAGAGCTTCTGCAAGGCAAAAGAAACTAGGATCAAAAAAAAGAGACAACCCACCAATTGGGAGAAAATATTTGCAAATCATATATCTGTCAAGGGATTAATCTCCATAATACGTAAGGAACTCACACAACTGAGCAATCAAAAAACAACCTGATCAGAAAGTGGACAGAGGAGATGAACAAATATTTGGAAGACATATCTTCCAAAGAAGATATACAGATGGCCAATAAACACATGAAAAGATGTTCAACATCACTAATCATCAGGAAAATGCAAATCAAAACTACGCTAACATACCACCTTATACCTGTTAAAATGGCTATAATCACTAAGACTGAAAATAACAAATGTTGGAGAGGGTGTGGAGAGAAGGGAATCCTCACACACAGCCAGAGGGAATGCAAACTGGTGCAGCCACTATGGAAAACAGTATAGAGATTCCTCAAAAAACTAAAATTAGAACTACCATATGACCCAGCTATGTCACTACCAGGTAACTTCTCAAACAATTTGAAATCAACAATCTAAAGTAACATATGCACCCCTATGTTCATTGCAGCACTATTCACAATAGCCAAGACATGGAAGCAACCCAAGTGCCCATCGACCGATGATTGGACAAAGATGATGTGGTACATATACACAGTGGAATACTACTCAGCCAGAAAAAAGACAGATTCATCCCATTTGCAATAACATGGAAGGACCTAGAGGGAATTACGCTAAGCGAAATAAGCCAGTCTGAGAAAGACAAACACCAGATGATTTCACTCATATGTGGAATATAAACAAGTACTTGGACAAAGAAAACAGTTCAGTGGTTCCCAGGGGAAGGGGGGTGGGGGGACACAGGGGGTGAAGGGGAGCACTTATGTGATGACAGTCAAGAAATAATGTACAACTGAAATTTCACACTGATGTAAACTATTGTGAACTCAGTAAAAAAAAAAAACTCTACGAGGGAAGGAAAATAATGCCCTTCTTTAAATTAACTTCTCTGTACCTTTCAAAATATCTACTATGAATGCTGATGATGATACCTTTTCTGATTTGGTTTGGGGGAAGTAGATGAAGTATGGCTGCTTCACGTATGTTCCCTGACATCGCTGCCACTCGTAGAATCCATCTGCTAAAACAACACAGCGTCTTCCCTTTCCCAGAGGCAGCTGAGGGAAAATGTTAGCAAGATGTGATCTTAGTGATAGAATCATGTTTTATGAACTTGAATTAAATATCAGGTCCACCAATGTGTGACCTTAGAGCAGTTGTTTAATTTCTCTGTACTTCAATTTTCTTATGCATAAAGTCACCACTTAAAC
>NW_025794577.1:0-4489 GCF_021613505.1 Equus quagga | reverse complement strand
ACACGGCGCTGCGGTGCTCAGCGCCGCCCACCGAGGGCGCGTGCGGGCCGGGGAAGCCCAGGCTGGTGTGCTCCAGCGCGGTGGGGAGCTGGTCTTACTCGCAGCAGCGTCATCAAAGGGTGTGTTCTGGGGAGGGGCCACCCAAGACAGACCTCATGGCCTTCAGTCCCAGCCTACCTCAAGGTCCAGGCTCCGTAGAAGAAAGACAACACTTCTCAGAATCAGAACAGTTAGGAAAGGTGAGTGTTTTAATGTTTTCCTGTCAATTCTATAATTGTTCTATTTCCTTTATTCTTTATGATTCTATCAATTATTTTGATTCTTAGCTCTGCCTTTATTTTATGTCGTTATCCTGTTGTGCAGTATATTGTATGAATTAGAGATCAGTTTCTTGCATTGAGAAGAATTTACTCAGATGGTTTTCTTATTTTTACATTTTGGCTTTTCCATAATTAAATCTCTCCATGAATAATAGGACCTTGAAGGGCTGAAAAACACTTAAGCAAAATCTGAAAACTTAACATTAGCTGTAAATATTTTTAGTCAAATTTTTAAAAATCACAGTTGGAAGAAAATTAAAGAGTATGATTATGTAATACATATTTCCAATGTACACCATCCATCCATTCTGTCAGAATATGTTGGACTAAGACTATGTTGTATATCTGGACATTTCCTAAAGTTTTTTTCTTTCTTGTGAGGAAGATTGGCCCTGAGCTAATATCTGTTGCCAATCTTCCTCTTTTTGCTTGAGGAAGATTGTCCCTGAGCGAACATCTGTGCCAGTCATCCTCTATGTTTGTATGTGGGGCGCTGCCGCAGCATGGCTTGATGAGCGGTGTGTAGTCTGTACTCGGGGTCTTAACCCACAAACCCCTGGCCACTGAAGCTGAGCGGGCGAACTTAACCGCTACACCACCAGGCTGCCCCCCCCCCAAGCTATTTTATTTTGAGCAAGAATTCATTTGTGTTTATCTGTTTATGCAACAGTTAATAAGTTAGTTTTTCTTTTCTTTATATCTGAAAGCAGCCTGAATGCATCTTTTAATGCCAGAACTTCCAAAAGTATCTATCATAGGTCATTACAACACATGACATCAGTTAGGAATCGTTGCTAATCCTAGATTTGTCTTTCAGTAGTAAAATAACCTGTTATTTGGATAAAGATTTCACTCTTTCAAAATCCTTGGTTTTAAGGCACAATAGAGAGTTCACTGAGAAAAGAGCCCAGTCTCAATTTTGTTTATTTAAAAAATCTTAACATTTAAAAAATCACATTGTGGGTGGCCAGGTGGTATGACTTTTTCAGCATACAAGTGGAGAGTACTTTAACCCGGTCTTTATGTTAGCGGGTTGCTCAGTCATGCTTCCAGTATCAGTATCTCTGGGCTAATGTATGCAGGCCTCCCACTGTGCAGAGACTGACCACCTTGCTCTGACACCACACTCTCTGCCTGGGATAACATTTTCCATGACTGTGGGCTCACTCAATTTCATCTGGCCACATCCATATTCCTAATGATGATGGGGTTTTTCCAAAAGGTGGGGACTGGTGTTGGATGACCACATTTTCATTGGAAACTCCTGTGTTGGGTAATTAAAACACTAAATTTGACAAGTAAATGTTACACTTGGAAAGGAAATTAAAGAAAAAATTTTTTAACCAAAGGAAGATGTTTGGGATGAATTGTCTAAAACTGTCTTCTACTATTTGGTTCTTAGTTACTTTCTGTTTTCTTTCCCAAATGTACGTGGATGTTGATGAATCCTAGAAATAACTTCCACTAAGTGATCTTAGCTTTAGCCACTGCACAGATAGGCAGAATATCAATTTCCATCTGGGATCTTCTTTTAAAGGAATTGAGGAATTTAGTGGAGAAATCTTCAACTCCATTTAAGGATAGTCTGTTCCTGAAGGAAGCTTATTAGCTCCTCAGGATTGATAAGCCTCAAAATGCAGAGATTATATATTTCCTGGGAGTCAAAAAAGTTCATCTGAGGCTGTATAGAGAAAAACAAATGGCTTGAACAAATGAGAAAGAAGCTCTTTCTTGGGAGGAGTCATTCCAACTGGAGTATCATAGCTATCACCACCTTCTTGAGACTTGTGTGCACAAAGTATGAATGGTCAGGTGGAATCTGTCCTACTGGAAGTCTAGCCACTATGTTTCTACTATAGGTAAATTATAAGCTTTTAAAACAATATCCAGGTGTGCCCATATCTCCAGGAGTCACAATCTATTGCTGTATAAGTTCTTATTGGTTTCTTATTCCTTATTTACATTTATCTTAATTAAGTTGCCTAAGGAGATGTCTAAGAGAGAGTATATATTATTCATTGATGCCTTATCCACACATTGGCTCAATCTTCTAAACTCATATTTCCTTTAGTATTACCTTGTAATAATCATTATGGAGTCTACTCTGTTATAAATTCCCTGTGACATTTCATTTTGCAGTTAGTATACTTTTAAATGTCATGAAGTATATAGAATTACATAAGTTGTCAAAGGCATCTCATTAATATGAAGTCCATGATGTTTTAAAATTTTAATTTTGTCTCTCACTTTAAAATTAGCTACTGCTTTTCAAGATTCATCAAAGCACTAACTGGCATATTGATATATTTAATTATTCCCTAAATCCATGCTTTTCCAAAACAATCTTAAATGTTTACTTGCTTCATCATGAACTGGTACAATAGAATCAATTAGAAATTATGTAAGTTTGACATTAACAAATATCATTAATGTAACACCTCATATTACTTGATTGTTAATTTAAAATATTCACTTACTTATTCATTAAAACATTAATTGACAATTTATTTTATTCTAAATATGAATGATAAAATATGAGTAAGTTACAATCCTGGCTTGCATTCAATGAGTACATGGGAAAAAAACTGATATTAAATCTTTTCTCCTAATACTTAAATCATGTTTGATTTCACTTAAAAAGGGTCTGACTATAAGCAAAATATTGGACATTCTCTTCCCGCTCTAAATTCAACTTCTCCCCATGAGTTTTCTCTGCTCAACTTCCAAATTCTCAGAGCATTCATGCCTCTCATTGACTTCACAGAGATCTTTAGGATATTTCATTGCCTCATCTTACATACGTCGAGTAGTGAATCACGTTCCAAAGTTATTTTTCTCTCTTTACTCATTGTTTAAGTCATGAATTCTTTCAAGTAATAGCTTTTTAAGAAACCGGAATCCAGAAATTCATCCATGGTGGAGATCATTAAAAACACAATTATTTTATATTGTGAACATTTTAGCATATCCAGGTAAATTGAAACACATAAATGATGTGCAAATTTTTTAAACGAATATACTCTTATTTGGTGTGATGTGAATGTACTAACTACCCAAATCACACAATATTTTCATGTAGCAAAAAACAAAGTTACAAAAGAACTGCACTGTAAAAGACTGACTCCTGGCATCTTTACATAGATAAACTTCAGACAGATAACAAGGATATAGTCATCGGATAAAAGATACAAGATTGGTTTATATACATTCTATAAATTAATAAGCATAAGTGAACATATTTTGTAAATGAACGATTGCCATAATAATATAGAAGTAAATTGTATATATATGAATATATACACACACACATTTTCAATCTCTTGATGTTTTGATGGTCACAAATATCAAGGGTATGATTTTTGTATGAAATGTGGACTCTGAGGCCAAGTGGTTAAATTACGAGTCTTGAATCAGATTGAGATCCCACCCAACACGACCGGTTAATATTCTTTTAAGTTATTTAACCTATATGTGTTTCCACTTCTTTGTCCGTAAAAAGGAAATCATCTTAATACCTACCTCAGAAGGTTGTTGTGAAAATTTAATGGGATAAGCCCATTAAAACAAATAGAACAGTGCTTGTCACATGGGAAATATTTCTAATAGATGTCCACTACTGTTAAAACAGTAATCACTGTTTTACTATATTTTACTGTGTCATGGATTGGCATAAGTGAAAGTGATAAGTTAGTATACAAATTCTAAGGATATATTTTGGTAAAATATAAAGATTTTGAGGAGTCCTTGAAGGAATTACATTGAAAATAGAAATTTGGGGAAAGTTCAAACGAAGTAAAAGGAAAAGAAGATAATCACATTTAATACTTACACATTTAGCCACATGATGTCGCTGTCCACCACAAGGTCTTTCACGACAAAAGAAATACAGCGTGCGTTACGTACTCAGACACTCCATTTCCTCACCATCTATGAAATACAGCCATGGTATGGTTATTTAAGAAATGAAGAACAAGGAGCTCAAATTATTTTTTTAATTTTGGATCCATGCAAGAGGGACCCAATATTTGGAAAAGGCTTGCAATGGTGTTTTCCCGGAGAGAAGGTCCCGGAGTTCGCCGACTACTGCTTTCGCTTCTGCTCCTCGCGGTATGGGAGGCCAGTAGCGGCCAGGTCCACTACTCGGTCCCCGAGGAGGCCAAACACGGCAC
>NW_025794576.1:3052-6715 GCF_021613505.1 Equus quagga | reverse complement strand
CTGCCACAGCAAGGTGGGTGGGGGGGCGCAAGTGGTGGGCACGGGAATGGCTGTGGGTGGGCAGCATCTACCCGCCTGGTGTGCACACTGGGAGTCACTCGGCTGCATCACCTCTCGCTTCAGTGCCATCCTCCGTGTCCTTTGGACACACGACCAGAGGTCCAGCTTTCCCTCTGAGACCTCTAGCTGGACCCCCAGCCTCCTGTATCTTCCAGGAGGGAGAAAGAACACACAGCTTCTAAGACCCGATGGTCCTCAGCTCCAAGCAGTGGGGGCGAGGGAGCAGGTGCAGGGTGGTCTGTCTCATGGCAGAAGACCCCGGGACCCTGAGGGTCTGCATGGCCAGAGTTGGCCAACCGTGTCTGGACCTCACCTGTCAGCCTCACTGGAGGCCTGGGAAACTAGTGCTGGGTGACCGCCCCTGTCCCAGGAGTGGGGCTGGCCTCATGGTTCTGAGATCCTCTGGCCGCAGGGGAGGCCTGACCCCCAGAGGGCAGCACAGGCCCAGGGCACATGGTGGCTTCTCCCCCAGGTGAACCCCACACCCTTCTATGAGGCCTGTGTCTATGACTCGTGCTCCTGCGACTCGGGTGGCGACTGCGAGTGCTTCTGCTCCGCCGTGGCTGCCTACGCCCAGGAGTGCACCAAGGAGGGGGCCTGTGTGTTCTGGAGGACGCCAGACCTGTGCCGTGAGTGTCCGCCCGTCCTGGGCCTGAGTGCCAGCGGGGTGGGTGGCGCAACTTACCCCTGCAAGGGATGGGGTGTATGTGGTCCCCTGCCCGCCTCCCCCAACCCAAGGATCCAAGTGTCCTTCCTCGGGGCCACTGTGCTGCCTGGGGTGGCAGGAGGGAGCTGGCCCCTCCCGGCCCGTCCCCCGACCTGGCCTCGGCACTCACCAAGTCTGATCTCAGCTCCCTCCTCCCCAGCCATATTCTGCGATTACTACAACCCCCCGCACGAGTGTGAGTGGCATTACGAGCCTTGTGGGCACCGCAGCTTGGAGACCTGCAGGACCATCAACGGCATCCACTCCAGCATCTCCATGTCCTACCTTGAGGGTGAGCGGGGCCTCCTGGGGACCAGTGGCCTGCTCTGCCCTGCTGGCCTGGGGCCAAAGGGCAGTGTCCCCTGTAGACCCTTGGGGTCACCCTGAGAGATGTTCTGTGGGGGCCGGGGACCCTGAGCCCCAAGGTGGGCCAGGTTCACCTTCTGCAGAGTCTGTTTGTTGATTGCACAGTGGGTTGGAGACTGAGCTATGACCCCGCCCTCTCGGGGGGAGGCAGAAAAGAAGCAGGTTAACAGGCACCGGGTGTTGTCAGGAGCAGAGAGTGCTATGGGACCTGCAGAGCAGGACGAGGGGGAGGGAGCTTTCAGAGGTGGGTCTGGGAGGCCTCTCCACGCCTTTGATCTGAGAACTAGCGACATGAAGGACTGAGCTGTGAAGTCTGGGGAGGGAGCCTCCTACCTCGTGGGAGGGACATCAGGTCAGGGGCCCAGGGTGCAACCTGGAGGCTGGGTGGGGCCTGGCTGTCCCTCAGCAGGTGGCGGGACCTAGCTGTCACTTTGGCCATGTGGCACTGTTCAGGGCCCAGCTGGGGGTATGTAGGTCCCTGCCTTTCCAGTCCCTGACCTTTCCATAGGGACATCCTGCAGAGAAGGACCTGCCAGAGTGGGGCCCATGGGTGGGGTCTGGTGGACGTGGGGACCCCACCGTGGTCCAAGCCCTTTGCCCTGTGCCCTGTGCCCACCAGGCTGCTACCCCCGGTGCCCTAAGCACAGGCCCATCTATGATGAGGACCTGAAGAAGTGCGTCAGAAGAGACGAATGTGGCTGCTATATCGAGGACACCCGCTACCTACCTGGAGCGTCTGTTCCCACGGATGACATCTGCCAGTCTTGGTACCTAGGCTCACATCATGGTGGACATGGGGCAGGGCAGCACATACACAGGCACACGCACACGTGCTCACATGCATGCGCCTGTGACACGGCCACACACACCCCTACAGGTGCACATGCACCTACGAGCATTCACATCCATGCACCCACGCACAGGCACACATGTTCACGTACACAGAAGTGGACACAACACACATGCTCTCACACACACACACCCCTGGGTCACACGTGCGTGGATGCACATGCACACACTCACACACAGGAGCCACGGCGTGGGGACCAGCCTCCTTCTGGGGAGAGGCAGGCCTTCCTTCTCAGCCTCCCTTCTGCATCAGGCTTTTACCTGCCTCGCCTCGTCCCCACTCTGCATAGTTAACATGGGTGGCTCCTCTGGGGTGGGTCTTTGGGGCCGTGCCCTGGGCTTCTGTCAGGCTTCAGGGGCGTGGCATTGGGGGTGTGGCATTGGGGGTGTGCACAGGGGGCTCGGCCTCGGGCATGGCAGGGAGGGCGGAGCCTGGGGGCAGAGGCGACTTTCCTCATTTTCCGGGGTCTGAAGCTGCAGCACTTCCCTTCCAGCATGTGCAGCAAGTCCTCCAAGGTCATCTGCTGGCCTGAGGAAGGTAAGCTGCCCTCTGTGGCTGCCCCCCAGGCGGCAGGCCAGACCCACCCAGAAGAGCCTGTGGCTCTCCTCTCCCTGGACCCTGGACACTCAGTCTCCTCCTCCACCCCGTGGACCCCGGGGGCCCTTCCTGGCTCAGACCTGCCTGATGGGCAGCAGCCCCTTGGGGCTCACATCCTGATGCTCCCCGTGGCAAATGCCCTCCTGTGACTCAGCTTCTCCATCCTGATGGGGGCCCTTAGGGTTCTGGGGAGGGGTCCCAAGGGGGCATTGGTTTGCCGCTTGCCGGAGACCGGGGACAGCCTGCCTTTCCCTTCTGGGACAGGCCGAGAGGGGTCTTGTGAGTCTTGCTCCCAAAGTGTTGACGTCATCCTCCCTCCCATCCCCCAGGAAAGATTCTCAACTACACCCAGGATGGCTGCTTCTGCTACTGGGAGCTATGTGGCCCCAACGGGACGGTGGTGCAGCACTTCAACACCTGTGGATGCCCCTCTACACCCTCAACCTCCTCCACACCCACCAGCACGACCTCCGCCACCTCCACCACCGCCACCACCACCGCCATCACCACAACCACCCCCACCTCCAGCACAGGTGAGGCCGCCTTTCCTCCTGGGGCTCCTGCCTCCTCTGCACCCTGAGTCCAGCAGCAACGGCCCTTCCAGGGGCAGGAGCACAGCTGGCGTGGCAGCTGTCACCTCTGCGCATGGGCGGGGGTTCTCGCTGACACGCGTCTCAACTCAGGAAAATGTCCCCCGGGCCCTCGGCCTTGGGAGTTGAGATGCCTGTGTCACGACCACCCTCCCGAGCCCCAACCACAGTGAAGGCGACTTGGGGACATTTCCAAAAACCAGCAAGAAAATATCCCAAGGGTTAACGAAAGCAGAGAAACGTCCTTAAATTCCTCTGCATTTGTTCTGGTGGAAATTGTAGCTACCACTGGGCAAGCCACCAGGGGTATGACAGCCACAGGAAAAAGAAACATGTAAAATTTAAAAAGATTTTAAAAAGTCTTGAGCTGTGTAATGACATCATCTTTCTTCTTTTTTTCCACATTACTGCAGGTTCATCTACCACTTCAACTCCGCGTAAGTCCCGTGGATGGTACTTCCGGGTGGGAGATGGGGCGAGGGGGGCAGGTCACA
>NW_025794576.1:0-3042 GCF_021613505.1 Equus quagga | reverse complement strand
GCGCCCCCAGGCGTGGCTGACCAGCCCTGGGTCTGCTTCCCTAGCGCCGTGCTGCTTCTGGTCCGACTGGATCAACGAGGATCACCCCGAGACTCACGGCGACAGCGGGGACCGTGAGAGGTTCGACAGCGTCTGCCAGGCCCCTGAGGACATCGAGTGCAGGGCGGCCACGGAGCCCCAGCTCAGCTGGGAGGAGCTGGGCCAGAAGGTGCAGTGCAATGTGTCATTTGGGTTCATCTGCAAGAACGAAGACCAGTTTGGGGACGGACCATTTGGAGTCTGCTATGACTACGAGATACGTGTCCGCTGTTGCCTGCCCATGGAGGAGTGTCCTTCGACCCCAACCACGACCCCCACGACCACCATCCCGACCACGACCACCATGCCAGAGACCACAACCCTGACCCCCACCCCTACGACCACTGTGACCATAACACACACCACAACCCGCACCACGGGGACCCCCACCATGACATCCAGCAGCACCACAACCACGTCCACAGAGACCTCCACCCCGACTCCCACCACTACACCTACCACGTCCATGGCCATTACCACTACTACGTGTGTGCCTGTCTGCGAATGGACTGGCTGGCTGGATTCTGGTAAACCAACCTTTACCAGCACAGGTGGAGAAGTTGAACCCATTGGAGACGTCTGTGGATCAGGCTGCGCAACCAACATCTCCTGCAGAGCCAGTATGTATCCAGACGTTCCCATCGAACAGCTTCAACAAACGCTGGCGTGCAATACTTCAGTTGGACTGGTGTGCAAAAACGAAGAGCAGCAGATAGGGGGACCCATCCCCATGCCTTACTGCATCAACTATGAGATCAACGTCTACTGCTGTAGGTTGTGTCTCTCCACACCTTGCCCCACGACTCCAGAGACCTCCACCCCGACCTTGATCATCACCACCACCAACACCACCACCACCACCACCACTGAGACCACAACCCCCACCGCGACCACCAGCATTCTCACTACAAGCATGGAGACCCTGACCCCTACAGGCACAGTACCCACTGCTGAGACCACCACGCCAAAACTGCCTGAGTCCTCCTCCCCTCCAACATCTCCGTCCACCTTCCCCTCTTCCACGGAATCAACCACGCCTCTGACTGCCACCCCAACGATCGTGGAGACATCCAGAACACCACGGCCCCCAACAACGGTCACTACAACGGGAAGCCCTGGCACCACCACTCCAGGTACACAGACCCCACGGCACACATTCTTGCTTCCTCCTCACCCCGGAGAGCTCACTCTCTTGCCAGGGGAACGTTGAAGCTCCTTGGACCCGAGCTGGCGCTCCCTGCTCTGCCTTGTGAGAGGGGTCTCCAGGAAGGTTCCAGCGGGCTTGGCGAGCCTCCCTTACCAGCGGAGCCTGGCCACCGAGTGTTCAGGGTGCTGCTTACCATCGGCCTGTGGGTGGGTGGCTGAGCTGAAGGCCCCCTCTAGCCCCCACAGAACCTCCTTCCTTAGGACAGCTGCCTGCAGCCCACCTCCCTCAGCCCACGGCTGTGTGATGGGCAACATGGGCAAAACCATCCCCAGGGAAGCCCACTGAGGCATGTGGTGCCAGGGCTTGGTGGGGGCAGAGGCTGCCAGCCAGGTGCCCTGGGAGACCCTCCCTCCATCCTCTTCTACCTGTACCTTCCCACCTGGGCAGCTGGTTGATGGTTGGGCCAGTGTCCTGTGGCAACACCTCCGGTCAGGCCGGTGAGCTCGGCTGCTGCCCAGAGGCAGGCACTCCTCCCCTGTGGGCCTCCCCTTGCCCACACCGTGCATGTGGCCCTGCTCACCCTGACTGAGAGCCGGGGCAGTGGACGTGGGGCCTTTCCATGCCACATACCTTGCCCCAAGGGAGCTGTCTGGCTGCACATCTATGATGAACTGCTGCCATCAGCCCTCGGCCATCACCTCCATTCTTACAGGCACACAGACGTCAGGTCCCACCTCCTCGGAGACCACCCTCACCAGCGGGACCACTACCGGGCCCCCCTCGCCCACCCCGGGACCCCCCTCCACATCCACTCCTGTGACTGTCTCAACAACCACCACGGGAACGCCCACCCCGACCTCAACCACGCCACAGACCACCAGCACCTTGACCACCAGCGTGCCCACCCCTACCCTGACCCCACTCAGCACCCCGAGCACCAAAATCACCACTGGCTCAGTCGCCTCCTCCACCCTGCTCGTCTGCTGTGTTCTGAATGACATGTACTATGGCCCAGGTACGCAGGCTGCTCCCTCCAACTCTCAGGTGGTGGAGGCTGGTGGAATTTTGGGCTCTGCTTTTCCAGGGGTAGGAATCGGATTTCAGGTCTAAACTGGGCTCTTGCTTGGGAAGCTGGGTGCTGCATGGGGGGAGCTGATTCTGTGGCCAGCCAACACCTTGCTGCAGCCACAAGTCAGGGGGAGAGGGGATGGTGGGCTCTCCTCTGGTGGCCTGGGTGGGGACCCGCCTGTGCACACTGGTGGCCAGCCCTGCCTGGATGGCGTAGGCACTGGTCTCTCCCCCTGCAGGCGAGGTGGTGTACAACGGCACGCATGGGGACACCTGCTACTTCGTGAACTGCTCGCTGGACTGCTCCTTGCAGTTCTTCAACTGGTCCTGCCTGTCCATCCCCACCCCAACGCCCAGCACACCCACGCCAACACCCACGCTGTCCACAACATCAAGCACGCCAACCACCACCAAGCCCCCTGGGTGCCCTGACTTTGATCCTCCCAGAAAGGTCAGTGGGCTGTGGGCAGCTGTGTCCCCACTGTCCAGGCCTTCAATGCCCCAGGCGCTGCCTTCCTGCTGGTCACCCGAGACGCCTCTGTCCCCCATGCCCCGCACCATCCCCAGTAAGGCCATGGCTCCAAGCTGCCTTTCCGACGTGGGGTCTGCTGGGGCACCCGCCGTCTCACCAAGGAGCACAGTGCTGTGCTCTTGCTGCAGCACAGTGGCCTTGAAGCCGCCTCCCTGACGGGGCGGCCCTTCGCCTCCAGCCTCCTGGGGAGGGCTCTTAGGTGCTCACCCCGGGGCCT
>NW_025794575.1:0-5777 GCF_021613505.1 Equus quagga | reverse complement strand
GTCTTCTTTAACTGCAGCATTTAGAACCTAAATGAGGAGGCAGAAGAGGATGACTGTGTAAGTGGAACTGGACAATAAGGATTCATGCTACATTTCAGAACAAATGAAACAAATGATAAGACCTGACTTCAGGAAAATTTGATTTGCCTTTACTTGGCCAAGTAGACTTAAGAAAGAAATATAACTCCTCAACATGAGCTGATAGGCTACTGTAGTTTTAGAGGTAAATTTTAGGGCTTAAATATGATAGAAAAATCATCCTTTAAGGGTCATAAAAATTATTGATACTAGACTTCTACAATGTATACATTTACATAGATTTTCTATGCTTATGTTTTGAATACAACGTCTGATTTTGCTGATATGTGAGTCTGTGTAGGGCACTAAAACCTACTTATGCTAATAAAGTAATAATTGAAATGTTTTTGAAATAATTTTAAAGATTTCTTGGAAAACTCTTTGGCAACAAATGTTTGCATATTCAAATTTTAATCTCTGGGTTAGAAAACAAGTATTCTTTCTTCCAAAATAGATAAGTTCTGTTCTTCATTTAAGAGATGTAAAATTTTAAATAATACACTGTCTGACTACAATAATAAGTTAAAAATTATAGTTTTTTTAAGCTTAGAAAGTTAATAGCTTATAGTTTTACACTTAGCTTACTCTTGTGTTTCCCTCTAGGAAAAAACATGTCAATGCCCCATGGAAAATTATAATCAAACATCCACTGATTTCACTCATTGGGGTTGTTTCCACCATCAATAACTGGCCTGGTCCTCTTCATTCTCATTGTTCTCATTTTCCTAATGGTTCTGCTTGGCAACTTGTCTGAGATCCTTCTCATCCTCCTAGACAGTCATCTCCACACTCCTATGTATTTCCTAATTAGTCAGCTCTCCCTCATTGACCTGAACTAGATCTCCACCGTTGTCCCCAAAATGGCTTCCAATTTTCTGTTTGGAAACAACTCTATCTCCTTCATTGGATGTGGGATTCATAGCTTCCTCTTCTTGACTTTAGCAATTGCAGAAGCACTGCTCTTGACATCTATGGCCTATAACCGTTATGTGGCTATTTGCTTTCCTCTCCACTATTCCATTCATATAAGCAAAAGAGTGTGTGTGATGATGATAATAGAATCTTGGATAATGGGCTCTATCAACGCCTGTGCCCACACCGCATATGTCTTCCATATCCCCTATTGTCTATTCAGGGCCATCGACCATTTCTTCTGTGATGTCCCAGCCGTGTTGACTCTGCTCTGCATGGATACCTGGGTTTATGAGTACACAGTGTTTATGAGCACCACCCACTTTCTTGTGTTTCCTTTTATTGGCATTGCATGTTCCTATGGCCACGTTCTCCTTGCTGTCCACCTCATGCACTCAGCAGAAAGGAGGAAGAAGGTCTATTGCACCTGAAACACCCACCTGACTGTGGTGACTTTCTTTTATGCTCCCTTTGTTTACAATTATTTATGCCCAAGGTCCCTCCAATCTCCAACGGAGGACAAGATTCTGGCTGTAGTCTATACCATCGTGACCCCAATGCTCAACCCCATCATCTAAAGCCTGAGAAACAAAGAGGAGATGGGGGTCCCAAGAACAGTGATTCAAAGAATATGCACTGTGAAAATGTAGACAGGGTGTTTTTCTTATGTCTCCAGGACCTGGTTAAAAGTTCACTAATCATATATAGTAAGTAAAAATATGTTATGCATAGGGTTCAAGTAGTAAAATTCATCTAGACGGGAGGAAAATCACTCATATCTGGACAAAACTACCTTGTAAATATATGTAAAACTGATAATTCAAGGAGAAGTTTTTTCTGAAAAGATTTCTATTATGAGTAGATTTCAACCTATCAATTTCAATATAAATCAATTTCTTGTAAATCTGAGTTTAATTTTAAATGTAAATTTAATATATATTTTAATAATTCCTCTCAAATTTATGGTAATTTGTGGACTTTGTATAAGAAACAGGAAATGGTTTTATATTTCAAATGCCTGTTTATTCATTTTATCATTGTATCAATTGCATGTTAAAATAATGTTATTTTTCTCTTTGGTTAAAGATTTATTTTTGAAACTTCATATGAAAAGAGCATTCTTTTCCATCAGTCTTTCATATTAATTTTTAAATTATCTCTACATCTTATATATAGTTCTAAGCCTGTGGACATTTTCTTTGTAATGTTGCTGATGAATTCTAATGACTTCCAATGCTGTATTGCAATGACTATGTGTGCACTTTTATTTAAAACAATTTAGGACAAAGTTTACATCCTAATTTCCCTAGCATTCCCTGTTTTGGAACTATGGTGAGATAGTTAATAATTTTGCTAATGACACAAGGATGGTCTCTGGGATGGATGGATAAGTCAGACATTGCTCCCATCATGGGTCATTGTCCTGGCAGGCAGCGATCCTCCTCCTTTCTGTGCAGTGGCCACTTCTACCATTGATGCTCCATCTGCAGCTGCTGTTGACATCACTACCGCCCATTTAGTTACAGGTCCCAATCCAGACAATCCCTTTGGATCCTTTCATGCTTTGAACACAGATGTGTGTGTGCACAACGGGAGGCCAGGTAATTGCTCCATGTACATGCTTCCTGAGCCCACAAGTGCAGGTGCTATTGCTGGACCAAAATTGCATTCTAATGCTGCCATCTAGTCTAGCTCCCATGCTCACATGCATACTCAGAGATAAAATTATTGAGAATTTTGAGATATCAACAACAGAGTAATAAACCAAGCAAAGTGTCTTTCTGAGTGTGAGGCCCCATGCAAGCACACAGGCCACATGCCCATGAGGTCAGCCATGAGAAGAGTAAATTAAATGAGTCGGAAGGGAATAGTGTCATGCAAACCAGGAAAATGATGACAATATCTGCTGTTTGTGTCAGTTGTTGTCAATGTAAATATTCTGAGGGAGTGTGGAAAGAAGACAAACAGGCAATCAAAATTATGTTAAATGTGATTTTATATGCATCTAATTTTATTAAGCCTCATTTCCTGAGTCATGCATAGAAAAATTAATTTGAGTCTCCTATTTTTTCAAACATTTGAACAAATTTTAAAAAGCAGAATGTTTGTGAAAAACAGTGCAAACTTCTCTACCTAATCTTTGCTGCTTTACTTCTAAAATTGGAGAGAAGTCCAATCACAGTTCTTAATGTCCTTTAGAGAATCTAAAAACCCTGAGAGCCTCTTTTTATGAGGTGTAAGACCTCTGGCCAAATATTGGTGGCATTATGAGCACAAACATGAATACATTCTGAAATGTGAAAATTGTAAACTACTTCAGTGCACAGCTCCTTGTGTGGCACTGTCAGCAAGCACACTTGAGTGCCAGAAACACTTCCTCTATTCTTTTCTTTCTGGAACTGGGAAGTTGTACTTCCATGTCTAGGAATTCTGAGTATTCTATACTATATATAATTTCAATAAGAATTTCCAAGCTGCACAGTTTTTTAAATCATTATTAGTAGAGGCTATGGAAGATACTCTGTACATTGGAAAAAAATGTAAGTTTCAATAAATTGTATTTTGAACACTTTATTTAAAAAAGTCATCCTTCCAAGATGGCGCCTCTTTGTCTCTCCCCCTTCGAGTCTACAATTATTTGGACACTTGTTGCTTGACAAAGGATATCCAGACAGCATCTCAGGACGTCTGAGATACCCTCGCGACTATACATCGGAAGGCGGATGGACTTTCCTCTGGGAGGATGTGGAAATAGGTGAAAACTCTCCGACCCTGACGAGCAGCCTAGTACCCGCAGGTGGCTTTCTTCCAGTGGACGCCCCCAGAGGATCTACACACATCTAGGGCAGGAGCAAGCACACAGCAGAGGAGTGACGGTGGAAACAGGTGACCAGAACCCTACCTAGACCCCCGCAATTGCTCCTGAATGCAGAGGGAAACTTTGGAGTTGCACACCTGAGCCTGCAGGGAGAGTCTCTCCCCACCATTGGCAGGGAGACCCCCGCCTGGTGTTCGTGGCGCCCGGAGGGTCCCAGAGAGAGTCGCTGAGGGTACGGAGGTCTCCCAGCTGCCGTTGCCTGCCACATGGGACTAGGGATTTCTGGAGATCTCGAAGGGGACCGGGGCTGGGGGGAAGTTTCAAGGGCCAGCTCTGCAACCTGGAGGGGAATCTCCGGAGTTCCGCCCAGGCAGCAGACAAAGCTCTCTGTCTGCCATTAGCAGAGGGGCCACGCCGAGCATTCAGGGCTCCGGGAGAGGCCCAGAGAGATTCCCAGAGGGAAGGGCGACCCCCAGCTGCCGTTGCCTGCCCCGTGGGACTAGGGATTGCCGGAGATCTCAGAGAGGACCAGGGGCTGGGGGAAGTTTCAAAGGCTGGCTCTGCAACCCAGAGGGGAAGCGTCGGAGTTCCGCCTGGGCAGCAGACAAAGCTCTCTGTCTGCCATTAGCAGAGGGGCCACGCCCAGCATTCAGGGCTCTGGGAGAGGCCCAGAGAGAATCCCAGAGGGCGGGGCGACCCCCAGCTGCTGTTGCCCGCCCCGTGGGACTAGGGATAGCCAGAGATCTCGGAGAGGACTGGGGCTGGGGGGAGTTCCAGAGACCCAGCTTCGTAGCCTAGGGGGAAACCCTACAGGCTCACAGCAGCCTTAGGGAAAGCCTCTGCACAGCACCAGTAGAAGGCACCCAGCCGCCAGCCACAAGGCTGGAAGACCCCAAGGCAAAAGCAGCATAGCTAGGTGAACTAACCACAGACTGTAGAAGATGCCAATAGCTCTCCTGCAACCCATAGAGGACAAGTGAGATTTTGTGGGTGCCGACAGCAATGGAGCGACAAATATAAGTGATCCCACCCCTGGCCGCTGGAAAAGCCCGTAACACCGTTGCAGACCCCAAGGAGAGAGCACATCTAGGTGGGCTGCAACAGTAGGCACCAGCAGCCTGAAGCCCCCCTGTGATGGCCCCCATGGCAGAGGAGGGAATCCAAAGGGCCACTGTGGCTACGAGGAGGGGCCCAGGCCCAGTTAGCACCTGCGGACAGGGTTCCTGGTTGGTGCAGTATAAACAGCTGCTCCCCCACCGAAGCAGCTGAAACAAGTGAAAGGAGCAACTAAACTCTATCTCCATGTGGAGGCACAAATCAACAACATCAAGCAATATGAAAAAATACATTAAATCTCCAGAACAGAAAGAAACAAATACACAGAAAACAATCCCAAAGAAAATGAGATATATAACCTAAATGATGATGACTTCAAAACAGCCATCATTAAAATTCTCAATGAGTTAAGAGAGAATTCTGAAAGACAACTCAAGAGTTCAGGAGCTATGTCACAAAAGAGTTTGATACGATAAAGAAGAACCAAACAGAAATATTGGAAATGAAGAACACAATAGAGGAGATTAAGAAAAATCTAGATGCTCTGAACAGTAGGGCCGATAATATGGAGGAAAGAATTAGCAATTTGGAAGATGGCAATATAGAATTGCTGCAGGCAGAGGAGGAGAGAGAAGCAAGACTAAAAAGAAATGAAGAAACTCTCTGAGAATTATCAGACACAATTAGGAGATGCAACGTAAGGATTATAGGTATACCAGAGGGAGAAGAGAAGGAGAAAGGGGCAGAAAGCCTATTCAAAGAAATAAGGGCTGAGAACTTCCCAAATCTGGTGAGGGAGATGGATCTTCAGGTGACAGAAGCCAATAGATCTCCAAACTTTATCAATGCAAGAAGACCAACTCCACGGCATATAGTAGTGAAGCTAGCAAAAGTCAACGACAAGGAGAAAATA
>NW_025794574.1:0-7997 GCF_021613505.1 Equus quagga | reverse complement strand
GGTGGTTTGGGCGTGTCCAGCATCTGATTCAGGACTCTCCAGGAGGTGCTTTGGTGGTATCTGGCAGGCCGTCCAGGTGTGTCCAGCATTGGTTCTGACATGTCCTGTGTGTCTTTCTAGAATGTCTGGACTTTGGTTCTGGGACATCCAGTGGGCAATTCCAGTGTGTCCAGCACCTGGCTCTGGCATTTTCAGTAGGTGGTTCCTGCATGTCCACCACACGGCCCCAGCGTGTCCTGAAGGTGGTTCCGGCATGTCCAATAGGTATTTCAGTCCTGTCCAGCAAGTGCTTCAGGCTTGCTCGGCAGTTGGTTCAGTCGTGTCCAGCACCTGGTTCCAGCGTGTGTGACTCCTGTTTCTGGCATTTCTGGCAGGTGTTTCTGGTATGATCAGCAGTTGGTTCATGCAAGTCTGGCAGGTGATTCAAGCGTGTCCAGCAGGTGGCTCTGGCATGTCAGGCAGCTGGTTCCACCTTTCCCAGCATGTGGTTCTGGAATGTCCGTGAAGTGGTTCAGGGTGGTCTAGCAGATGGTTGAGGCTAGTCATGCAGCAGCTGCAGGCTTGTCTGGCACCTGGTTCTGGCCTCTGCTGGACCTGTTTCTGGTGTATCCGGCAGGTGGTTCTGGCATGTCCTGCACATGGTTTTGGTGTATCTGACAGGTGATTTGGACGTGTCTGGCAGGTGTTTCTGCCATGTCTGGCACCTGGTTCCGGTGTATTCGGCAGGTGGTTTCAGTGTATTTGGCACCTCGTTCCGGCATATCCAACAGGTGGTTCTGGTGTGTCAGGCAGGTGGTTCAGATGTTTCTGGCATGTGATTCTGGTACGTCTGTAAGGTGGTTCTGGGGTGTCCAGTGGGTGCATCCAGAGTGTCTGGCAGTTGGTTCCGGCATGTCTGGAGGGTGGTTCTGGCATGTCTGAGTGGTGGTTCCAGTGTGTCAGGTGGGTAGTTCTGGCATGTCTGTTGGGTTGTTCCGGCGTAAAAGAGGCCAGGTTCCAGCGTATCTGGCAGGTGATTTCGGCGTGTCCAGCAGGTTGTTCCAGCGAGTCAAGCAGATGGTTGCAGTGTGTCCCAGTAGGTTGTTCAGGCATGTGCAAAAGGTGGTTCAGGTCTGTCCTGAAGGTGGTTTCTGCACGTCTGGCTCCTGGTTCTGGCATATCTGACATGTGGTTCCAGCGTGCCTGGCATGTGGTTCCAGATGTCTGTAAAGTGGTTCAGTAATATCCGACTGGTGGTTCAGTCTTGTCTAGCGGGTTGTTCAGCTTTCTCTGGCTTGTGGTTCTGGCATGTCCTGCCAGTGGTACTGGCGTGTCATTCAGGTGGTTCCAGCATGTCCGGCAGGGGTTTCCTGAGTGTCTGGCATGAGTTTCCAGTGTGTCTGGAAGGTGGTTCTGACGTGTCAGGAGGGTGCTTCCGGGGTGTCTGGCAGTTGGTGCCTGCATGTCCAGTGGGTGATTCCAGCGTGTCCAGAAGGTGGGTACAGTGTGTCCAGGACCTGATTCTGTCGTGTCGGATGGTGGCTTTGGCATCTTTGGGTGGTGGTTCCGGCGTGTCCAGCAGGTGATTTCAGCATGTACGGCAGGTTTTTCCACCCTGTGTGGAAGTTTGTTCTGGTGTATTCAGGACTTGGTTCCGGGGTATGCAGAAGTTGATTTTGGCGTGTCTGGCAGGCTCTTCTGGTGTGTCTGGCAGGTGGTTCTTGCTTGTCTGGCAGGTGGTTCTGGCATGTCCAGCACCTGGTTCTTGTGTATCCGGTGGGTGGTTTCATGGTGTCCAGCACCTGGTTCTGCTGTATCTGACAGGAGGTTCCGGCGTAACTGTCAGGTGTTTCCAGGGTCTCAGGCAGGTGGTTCTGGTGTGTCTGGCTGGTGGTTCAGCTGTGTTTGGCAGGTGGATCAGTGCTGTCCAGCAGGTGGATCAGTCGTGTCTGGTGGTTGGTTTCAGCATATCTGGGGGGTGGTTCCAGCTTTTTCAGAAGGTGGTTCTGTCATGTCTGGCAGGTTCTTCTGGCATGTCAGTCAGGTGGTTCTGGCATGTCGAGAAGGTGGCTCCATCATGTCTGGCAGGGGCCCAATAACCTGCATCCCTTGGCAGACAGTCCAGAACCACCTGCCAGGCACGCCAACACCACCTGCCAGATAAGCCAGCACCAGGTGCCAGACACAACTAAACCACCTGCCGGACAACTTGAACCACCTGATGGAGCGGTCTGAGCCACCTGCCAGACATGCCAGAACCACCATCCAAACGTGCTGGAACAATGTGGTGGACATACTGGAACCACCTGCCAGACATGCCAGAACCATGTCCTGGGCATGCCAGAACCACCTGCTGAACAGGAAGGGAAAATCTGACAGACAGCCCTGATCCACCCAACGGACATGCCATAACCACAGTCCAGACATGACAGCATCACCTACTGGACATGACAGAACCACATTCTGGACATGCCAGAACCACTCCTCAGACACACCGGAACCACCCACCGGACATGACAGACCACCTTCCAGACATGCCGGAACCACCTGACTGACACACTGGAGCCACCTTACTGACACACAGGCATCACCCACCGGACATGCCGGAACCACCTGCGGGACACGCTGGCACCACCTGCTGGTTACACCAGAATGAGGTGGCAGGAATGCCAGAACCAGCTGCCACACAAGCCTGAAAAATCTGTCAGACCAGCCGGAACCACCTGCTGGACATGCCTCAATCACCAGGCAGACACACTTCATCCACCCGATAGACATGCCAGAACCAACTGCAGGACCCACTGGAACCACCTGCCGGACACACAGGAAACAAATTCCAGTCACATGGGAACCACCTGTCGGATACACTGGAACCAGGTGCCTGGTTCACTGAAACAACAAGCTGGAATACGCCGGAACCAGGTGCCAGACACGATGGAACCAGGTACCAAATATGCTAAACCCACCTTCTGAATATGCCAAAACCAGGTGCTGGACGCTCCCAAACCACCTGCTGGACCCAGCCAAACCACCTTTCGGACATGTCAGAACCACGTTTCAGAAACACCTGGACCATGGGATGGCCATGTCTGGAACACGTGCCAGGTGCACCTGGCCTACCTGACGGACATGCCTCAACAACCTGCTGGACACGCCCGAACTATCAGCCGGACATAATGAAATGATCCACTGGAAACGCCAGAACCGCCCAGCAGACATGACAGAACCACCTTCTGGTCTCGCCCCAGCCACGTGCTGGACACTCTGGAACCACCAGCCAGACAAGATGGAACCTCCTGCCGGATATGCCTTAACTGCTGGAGGGACAATCTGGAACCACCTGCCTGGCACACAGGATCCACCTGCCAGATATGCCAGAACCAGGTGCTGGACTTGACGGAACCACCTGCTGGACTGGAGGGAACCACCACCTGGACACGCCGGAACCACCTGCTGGACAACCCTTAACCACCAGACAGACATGCTGGAACCACAGACCAGATATGCAGAAGGTCATGCTAGACACAGCAGAGCCACCTGCCATACCTACCTGGACCACCTGCCACACACGCCTGAAGAACCTGCTAAACACTTCCGAACTGCCTCCAGGCAAACCCAAACCACCATTCTGACACGTCAGAAGCACGTTTCAGAAATGCCTGGACTACAGGTCTGCCATGCCTGTAGCAGGTGCCAGAAGCACCTGCACCACCTGACGGGCATGCCTGAACAATCTGCCAGACATGCCGGAACCACCTGATGGACATGCGAGAACCACTTCCCTGAGATGATGGAACCACCTTTCTGACAAGCAGGAACCATGCCCCGGACACACAGTAACCACATGCAGGACATATTGATCCACCAGCTGGACACAACTGATCCACCCGCCAAACACAGCTGAATCACCCATGGGACACACCAGAACACCTGCCAGACATGATGGAACCACCTTCCGGACATGCTGGAACCACTCATTGGACACACCGGAACTACCCACTGGACATGATGGAATCACCTTCTGGGCATGCCAGAACCACCTGACTGACATGCAGGAACTAACTGACTGAGACACCAGAATCACCCGCCAGTCATGCCAGAAACTCCTGTGGGACACACCACAACCCCCTGCCAGTTACAGCAGAACCAGCTGGCAGGAACACCAGAACTGGCAGATGGACAAGCCTGAACAACCTGCTGGAGCAGCCTGAATCACCCACTGGACATGACTGAACCACCTGCCAGACACACCAGAACCACATGCTTGACTCGCCAGAACAACTTACTGGACGTGCTGAAATCACCTGATGGATACTCCAGAAGCAGGCCACTTATATGCAGGAACCACACACAGGACAAGCTGGAATGACCCAACGGGCAGCCTGAACCACAACTCAGACACACCGGAACCACCCACCAGACACCCAAGAGTCAGGCCCGGGACACAGCACAACCAACTGCAGGACATGTAGGAATCACCTGTAGGACACACCGGAACCACCTTAAGAACATACTGGAACCACATGCCAGACACACAGGAACCACCTGCCAGACACCATGGAACCAACTGTCAGATACGCTGGAACCAGGCACCTAATACACTGAAACCACCTGCTGAATACACCAGGACCATGTGCCAGACACGCAGGAAGCATGTTATGGATACACCAGAAACAGGTCCAGCACAGGCCAGAACCAGGCACAGGACATGCCTGAAACACCTGCCGGACACACCTGAACCACATGCTAGACCAGCCTGAATGACTTTATGGACAATCCGGAACCACATGCTGGGCACAAGAGAACCAGGTGCCCAACACACCAGAACCACCTGCTGGACACGCCTGAACCACCGGCCAGTCTTGTAAGAACCACCTGCCAGATACACCAGAAACAGGTGTCGCAGATGCCAAAACCAGGTGCCGGACATGATTAAACCACTTGCAAGACACGCCAGAACCAGGTGCCGGACATGCTGGAACCACCTGCCACACATTGAAATCACCTGCCAGATATGCCAGAACCATGTGCCGGACATGCCAGAATCGCCTACCAGACATGCTGGGACCATCTGTTGGATACACTGGAACCAGCTGCCTGATTTGCTGAAACTACCTGCCGGACACGCCAGAAACAGGTGCTTGACATGCCAGGACAACCCACAGGACACGTCAAAATCACCTGCATGATACCCAGCAACCATATGCCAGATATAACAGAACCACCTGCTGGACACGCCAGAGCCACCTGCCGGATATGCCAGAAACAGGTGCCCCACAAAACAGATCCACCTGCCAGACAAGACTTAACCATCTGCTGGTGGGGCCTGAACCACCTGCCAGACATGCTGAAATCACCTTCCGGATGCACCAGAACCATCTGTTGCACACACCAGAACCACCACCAGACATGTGTGACACACCTGCCTGACACGCTGGAACTAACTCTCAGACACATCAGAACCATCATCCAGACACTCTGGAAGCACCCACCAGAGATGCGAGAATCACGTCCAGAACACGCTGGAAGCACCTGCAGGACACGCCAGAACCACCTGATTCACATGCCAAAATCACCTGCCGGATGCGCCTGAACCACTTGACGGACACTTGAGAATTACATGCCGGTCATGCCAGAACCATCTCTCAGATATGCCAGAACTGGTGCCAGACACGCTGGAACCACCTTCTGGACAGACCTGAGCCAACTGTCGAACACGCCAGAACCACCTGCTAGACTCGCTGGAACCACATGCCGGACATGCCAAAATCATCTGCCAGATATGCTGGCACCAGGCCCCTTATACACCAGAAAAAACTGACAGACGTGCCAAAACCACCTGTCGGACACAGTGGAACCAGCACACAGACATGCAAGAACCACCTGCCAGACATGCCGGAAGCACCCACCGGACATGACAGAACCACCTACAACCACCCGCCGGACAAACTGGAACCACGACTCTGACATGCCAAAATCACCTGCCAGACACGCCAGAACCAACTCCCGGACACGCCGGAATCGCCCAATGGACATGCCGGAACCACCACTTAGATATGCCAGAATGACCCGCCAGACAAGCTGGAAAAAACTGCCAGACATGCCAGAAGCACCTTCCAGACACACTGGAACCACCTTATAAACGTACCAGAACAACATCCCAGACACACAGGAACCACCTGACAGATACTTCGAACCACCTGTTGGCTGTGCCAGAACCAGGTGCCAGATACACTGAAACCACCTGCCGAATACACCAGAACCAGGTGCCAGACACGCCAGAAGCACCTGCCAGACAGGCTGGAACCACCAGCCTAACACGCCAGAACAACCTGCCAGACATGCTAAAATCAGCTGCCGGATATGCCAGAACCAGGTCCTGGACATGCCAGAACCAATTTCCATAAAAGGCCAGAACAACCTGCCAGACATGCTGGAATCACGCACCGGACATGCAGGAACCAACTGCCAGACACGCCGGATTCAACACCTGGACACGCTGAAAGCAGTGACCAGACATGAGGGAATTAGGTCCTGGACACACCATAGCCACCTGGCGGACACACTGGAATCACCTGCCGGACATGTGGGAACCAACACCAGGACACACCGGAAGCACACAACAGACATGTCGGAACCACCTTCCGGACATACCAGAAACTCATGCCAGACACACAGGAACCCCCTCCCTGGCATGCCAGAACCACCAGAATGGCACACAGGTACCATCGGGTGGGCATGCCGTAACTACCAGCCAGAGAAAACTGAACCACCAGCCAGATACGCCTGAATCACTTGACGGATACTCCGGAACCACATTCCGGGCATGCCAGAACCACCTTTCAGATATGCCAGAACCAGATGCTGGACACGCTGGAACCACCTTCCAGACAGGCCTGAACCACCTGCTGGATGCGCCTGAACCATCTCCCAGACACGGTGGAACCACCTCCTTGACTCGCCAGAACTACCTGCTGAACATGCAGAAATCACCTGACAGATATGCCAGAACCAGGCTCCTTAAACTATGGAATAACCTGACAGAAATGCTGGAACCAACCCCCAGACACATGGGAACCACCACTCAGACACTCTGGAACCACCTGCCAGACACGCCAGAACCAACTGCTGGACACGCCGGAAGCACCCACCAGACATGCCGGAACCACCTTCTGAATGTACCAGAACCACATGCCAGACACACAGGAACCTCCTGCCAGACACGCTGGAACCACCTGTTGGATATGGCAGAACAAGGTGCCGTGTACACTGAAACCACCTGCCAAATACCCCAGAACCAGGTGCCAGACATGGCAGAACCAGTAGCCGGACATGTACAAATCACCTGTCAGATACACCAAAACCATGTGCCAGACACACCAGAAGCACCTCCTGGACACGCCGGAGCCATCTGCCAGATATACCAGAAACAGGTCATGCTAGGCCAAAAGCAGGTCCCAGACAAGCTTGCAGCAGATGCTGGACTAGCCTGAACAACCTGCTGTACAAGCCTGAACCAACTGCTGGACCAGCCAGAGCCACTTTATGGACATTCGGGAACCACATGCTGGGCATGCGGGAACCACGTGCTCGACACACCAGAACCACCTGCTGAACATGCATGAACCACCAGCCGGACATGCCAGAACCACCTGCCGGATACACCAGAAACAGGTGTCACACACACCAGAACCAGGTGCTGGACATGACTGAACCACCTGCCACACAAGCCTCAACCACTGGCTGGACAAGACTGAACCACTTGCTGGACACACCATCACCATATTCAGGACGTGCCAGAACCATCTGGTGGGCATGCCAGAAGCACCAGCTGAACATGCCAGAGCCAGGTGCCAGACACGTCGAAATTGCCTGCTGGGCACACCAAAATCACCTGCTGAATATGCCAGAACCAGGTCCCGGATATGCCAAAAGCAACTTCCGGACAGGCCGGAAAAACCTGCCGGACACGCTGGAATCATCATTCAGGCATGCCGCAACCACCAACCTGACATGAT
>NW_025794573.1:0-9614 GCF_021613505.1 Equus quagga | reverse complement strand
GAATGCTAAGACTATATTAGAATTTAGGATTCATGGGTAAAAAACACAGCTTCTTACTGCTTTGTCGTCCCCCAAATTTTTAGCACTTAGTCAATCTGTCTTTTATATGTCGACTGCAGTTTGTTTTCTCTCTATTAAATATATTATATAGTGTGGTTTTGAGAGTAACAGGAGAAAGCTTGATTTAAGGAGGAATTTTATGCCACAAATTATTAATCCAGGAGCTTTCAAAAGGTTCCTTTATCCATACACAGGATCACAGTGTTGTATACAGGATCCTTTGTGCTCTTTTGATGATAAAATTAGTATTAGAGGGGCTGGCCCCGTGGCCGAGTGGTTAAGTTCATGCGCTCCGCTGCAGGCGGCCCAGTGTTTCATCAGTTCGAATCCTGGGTGCGGACATGGCACTGCTCGTCAGACCATGCTGAGGCAGCGTCCCACATGCCACAACTAGAGGAACCCACAACGAAGAATACACAACTATGTACCGGGGGGCTTTGGGGAGAAAAAGGAAAAAATAAAAAAAAATCTTTAAAAAAAAAAATTAGTATTAGAGATTTGATAGCCTGGAACTCATTAGTATGCTGCATAGACCTTACCTTTTCTTTGTGGTCTTTCTGCCAACAATTCCAGTTGGGAAAAACAGAAGATAGAATGACTAGAGTGGCCGGCTAAAATACAGGACACCCAGTTAAATTTGAATTTCAGATACTACTTATACTAAAAAATTATTCATTGTTTATATGAAACTCAATTTTAACTGAATGTCCTGTATTTTTATTTGCTAAATCAAGCAACCCTAAGAATGACTCTTGTCTCGAACACATTTATAATACATTCTGTTTAGTGCCTTGTCTTAGATTTCTTAAATGTGACCTGTTTTCAGAGAAATACAGACAAGGGATTCAGGCAGGTTTTTTTAAGGACACTAACCTTAAGAATCTTTGTTCTCTTGAGTCCTCTGAGGCAGAGTTCTTACTTCCGTGGTTGAGTGTGCCATCCTTTTATGATCTGGATGGAAAGAAGTTAGAGACTGTTATTGGAAATGATCTTACTCTCTCTGGCCTCGTGTGCCTGAATTTGACTTTGACCCTTTCTGATGCAGCGGGAGGTTATGGAGGCCTTCTTCATGACAAGCACTGAGGTTCCCGAACTTTTGTATTCTTCCAGGCCGTAAGACTTGGAACAGGAGACCTGGTTTTGCTACCAAATAGCAGAATATGTTTGGTTCAACCATTTAATTTAGCTTCATAATTGACAAAGCAGGATTGTTAATGCCTGCCTCACTAGGTTTAAATAAAAGGTGCTTTTTTTCCCTCAGTATCACTAATGTAAATAGTTTTCAAAGTCCCATACAATCAAGGAAGAGCAAGAAGGGAAAATAGAGATCCTATGCAAGGTCATAGGAGTGATTTGCCTGGTCAGAATCACCATGCAGCTTTCTTGAATCCCATCTGGTACTTTTTACCCTTATATTTGACATGTTTACAGTCACCTTTTCCATCTTTATTCATTTGTGTGCATTTACATTTAATTTCATATGACAGCAAGATCCAATATGTATATAAATTAACCTCTGAACACAAAATAAACTTCAGTTTGGGGAGGAGAGGTCAGTTAATAATTTATCTGAGGTTGCTCATTACCATTTCCCTGGTGCCCAGCCCCGCGATCTTTACCTCGTGAGAATAATTCATTCTAGACAAAAAGGACGCTTAAAAGTGAATTCAATTAAAATAGCAGTGAAAATGTTTTAATTGGAACTTTATCTTGAAAAATGGAACCGTAAGATTATGAAAGTAAATTTATCTTATTTTAGATTTCATAAAATTGAGATTATAATGAAAACTCCTTGCTAATTTTTACAATAAACAATTGATTTTCTGACAAAACTATACTGTAAACCATGGCACATGTTTCTCGTATAAATACATGTGTACCTCATGTTTGACTTTTGCAGCAGGATCATAAAGAGATTTTTTCCCCCAAAAAAATAGTTTTTTTGAATTAATATTTGAAAACTTCATCAGTTTTTCCAAGGGCCTTTCTTAGTCTAGAATGTAATTATTTGAACAGAATTCTCTTTTCAAGTATCTGTTATCTCATTATCCTGGTTGATTCTTTCTTCAGTTGTTAGCTGGTCTTTAATTGGGCATAGCTCTTGTTCGTCAGTGGCTCTGTGTAATATTAGAATGCTTCTCCAGCATCACTTTTGTCTACTTCTGGAAATTCTGTATCTTGTATAGGAATTTCAATTTCAGTTTGCAGGTGATTTGTACTTGTATAGAGACTGAAGTATTAAAAACTCATTGGGAGAGGATAGAAGTTAGTCTTTAGAGGAGGGGCCCACTTCATCCAGCCACGTAGGTCATGCACTGCAACACTTCAGGGAGGCCTGACGAGGGAGGAGTGAGGGACGATTTAATTTGATCTGTGGTTGATTCATAAGTGATGGTTTTGATGTTTTGATAGCATATGTTTTCCCACGCAAGCATATAACCGCAGGGGCTCAGATAATCAACAATGTGGTCGTGAGAAACCTTCCCTCCAGGACTAGTAGTTCATAAGAATTGTTGATTGAATGACTGAATATACTAGATCCATTTACCCGTGTCATTTAATACTGAGTTCATGTCTCCAAGAAAATATCTAGAGGTAAGTCACTTGTGAGACAGTTAACTATAGTAATAAACAACACGTGAAGAATTTTTTTTTTTAAAGATTGGCACCTGAGCTAACAACTGTTACCAATCTTTTTTTTTTCCTGCTTTATCTCCCCAACCCTCCCCCCCCCGTACATAGTTGTATATCTTAGTTGTGGGTCCTTCTAGTTGTGGCATGTGGGACACCGCCTCAGCGTGACCTAACGAGCAGTGCCATGTCTGCGCCCAGGATCTGAACCCTGGGCCGCAGCAGCGGAGCACGCGAACTTAACCACTCGGCCATGGGACCGGCCCCATAAAAAATTTTTGAACACTGGCTCTGAGACGTATATTCGGCACTGCAGGGTATATGAGGATAAATTAGCCATGATCAGTTACAATGCTTAACGTCAGAGAGATGGTTAATAGCTAAACCACAATGTTGATTTTCTGTAACGAATATACTAGCATTCAGATATTCAAAAGACTGTTGTCCCTTTTGATGCAGTTAATTTAGGAGGCTTCATTTATTTATTCACTCACTTCACTCAAGAAATATTTACTGAGGACATACTGTGTAACAGGCATTTTCTATGTGACAGGGAATGCAGTAGTGAACAAGGGAGACAAGTAGCTCTGATGAAATTGACATCTGGTCAGGAAAGACAGGCAAACCAGCAGATGAATAAACAAGAAAAGTATCTAATAATGAGATGAGGAGGCTGTGATCAGCCAGCGCAGGGGAGGGGAGAGCATTCCAGACTAGGGGCAGTTGGAGCTAGTGTGCTTGAGGAGGACCAAGGAGACCAGCATGGGCGAGAGCAGCCACGGTGGGGGTTTCAAAGAGTTTGGGTTTTATTCTCAGTTCATGGAGAAGCCAAGTTGGGTAGTTAAGCTCTTAAGGTTTACTTTGTTAAAAGATTACTCTGGCTGCTGTCTGGAGAATGGATTGAAAGGGGCATGTATGATATGAGAGAGAGCAGTTGGGGCTGTGGCCATAGTCCAGGTAGGATATGGTGGGGCTTGGACCAGAGCAGTAGGACAGGAGATAGAAACGAACAGGTTGGGATAGAAGGTTTTGTGAGTCAAGTAGATGCGACTTGGATTGGACGTGAGAATGGAAGGAAACAGAGATTGAGAGTAATTCCTAGGTGTCTGGTTTGAGTGACTGGGGAGGTGATGGTGCTATTTCTTACTGTGAGGGAGACTGGCTGGGAGTGAGATGGGAGCTAGATGACGTTGGGAGGGGCATTAGGAATTGTTTCCCCCGTTTTGACCTGTCTGCTTAGATATCCACATGGAGTTGTTACGTATGCGGTTTGATTAAAAAATAAAAAGGTTGATCACCATTTTCCAATGAGAAGATAAGAAATAAGTTAGGGCAACGTTTTGGGTTTGTAGCTGAAATAGTTAAAATGCCTATTTTCATATTGATTTCGCAATTTAAGTTACATGTACATATTTAAAAATCTTGTAAGTTCCATGAATTTACACGTACTGCTGTTTTCCTATCTTACATTATACAAAACAATTTTATTTAAAAGCTTCCTATACATTTTTGACAGCTTCACATGTGTTTGTGACATCAATTGCCTTTGGCACTGCGGCTGCCATATAAGCATTTCCCAGAGTACCTCCCCCTCATTTCTCTCTGTTTGTAAGATACAGCATTATTTGAATCAGTGTATGTTGCTGTCACTGGAAAGTTTGTCCTAAGTCACAGCATGTCTTCATAAAGCATTAGGACAGTTAGATTTTTAAAAACTCTGTGCGGTGGGTATATACTTGTGATCTGTGCTATGGACCTGTCTACTGTGTTACTTTTAAGAGAGAGCTTTAAAGGGGTTTTATAACTGTATCCAATGCTTGAAATTATGAGGGCATCTGGATAATATCTGTGTTATTTTTTTGCCCATTTCATTCTAGACTGGCACCATTTCAGAATAATATATATTTACCAAACAATACAGTGTTGTTCAAGGTAAAATAATTAAGGGAGCATCCCATAAATGAAAGACTTAGTAGAAACTCAGAAATAAGACAACCTCTTCTTTTCTCCTCAGCTTTCTTCTTTTTTCACTTAATAAATCTGGAGATTATTTGTATCAGTGCATATGACCATCTTTCACTGACTGCCTAGTGGTCCATAGGATAAATGCATTTAGCTAGCCTCCCATTGGTGTTATTAGGTTTCTTCTCACCTTCGCTAAAACAAATAGTACTGCAGTAAATACCCTGGGCATTGGCAAGCTTTTTTTGTCTTGCCATTTGGTGAAAATAATCCCTATGTTATTGTAGGGTAGAGATTGCATTGTTCTTATTATGGGCACATTCTTTTAAATATTCTCAGCAGTAGCAAGTTTTTATCTTTTGAAGGTAAATTTGAGTTTTGGGGAAAGTCAAGTCTTGTGCATGAGCTAGATAGTAAGTTAGCTGTTAGTCTAGGTTTTTTTGGGTCTTTGTTTTTTGAGAGGACAGCTTAGTGAAAACCAAGATCTAACTTTTAGATAAAACTAATCTTATTTGGCTTATAAATTTTCTTAGAAGTTAGTTTCAAAAGAAGAGTTCCAAAAATGTCTAAAGTAATGGTAGTATCAATTGGTATAAGATTATGGCTTTCCAAGGGGAATTATTTGAAATGAATAATCGTTTGGATGTGTATGATCTGGTATGTTTGTTTAAAAAAATCACCCACTGTGAAGGCTTTAGCTCAAATAGGTTTCTTCCACAGGAGGGTACATTAAAAACATAAATAATTTAAGTTTTCTTGGATTGAATTTTTAAAATTAGGTATTGCCTACTTTTTAACTTTCTTCCTTTATACCAGGAGTAGGTAATCTAGAATAAATCATTTTTACCATTCATCAAGCATTATTAGGATATTTACAGAAGTCTAGTCTTTCTATCAGATAAAATTGTTTACATTTCCCATTTCCCCTTCTAAATCTAATCTATATATAGCAATATAGATAAAACTATCTAAAATTAAGCATATTGCTAGCCAAATTTAGATAAATATTTATCTTTAACTTTCAAATATTTAACTTCAGAACAAGTCGTATGTTTTAAACAGCAGATTAATTTCCCTATTTATGTTTTCTTAAGACTATTGTCAAATTTAGTGTCTTTTACTTTAATATAAACTGATTTTGAGAAAAGCAGACTTGATGCTTGACGTGTTGTAAATCAGGTATCTGAAAATATATATATATGGGTGTCATACTTTATTAAAAGTATTCATTGAAGCCATCGTCCTCTACAGTTTTTCAAAATAAAACTTTCTTAACTAAACCATCTTGTTTATATTTTCTATGACAAATCGAATTATGATCTGACCAGCTTACTGTGAGGGAATTTTTAGCAGCTGTCAGAGGCAGCACCTTTCCATCTGAAATATTTAATGTGTCGCGTGTTCTGTTCTCCAGAGAGATGGTCAATGCATGGTTTGCTGACAGAGTTCACACCATCCCTGTCTGCAAGGAAGGCATCAGAGGCCACCCAGAATCCTGCTCTTCCCTTTTTCAGCAGACTTACCGCGCAGATAGCAGCACCCCTGGGACACCAACCAGGAAAATCTCTGCCTCCTAATTTGACTGGCCTCTTAGACCCTTTGTTGTCAAGGATTCTGAGGGAACTGTGAGCTTCCTCTCTGACTCAGAAAAGAAGGAACAGATGCCTCTAACCCCTCCAAGGTTGGATAATGATGAAGGGGACCAGTGCGCAAGACTCTTGGAATTAGTGAAAGATATTTCTAGTCATTTGGATGTCACAGCCTTGTGTCACAAAATTTTCTTGCACATCCATGGAGTCATTGCCGCTGACCGCTATTCCCTGTTCCTTGTCTGTGAGGACAGCTCCAACGACAAGTTTCTTATCAGCCGCCTCTTTGATGTTGCAGAAGGTTCAACACTGGAAGAAGCTTCCAATAACTGTATCCACTTAGAATGTAACAAAGGCATTGTGGGTCATGTGGCAGCGCTTGGTGAGCTTTTGAACATCAAAGATGCATATGAGGTAAATAGGGAGCCTTTGGAACCCTGGAGATGGGCTGGGGAGGGGAACATGGGTAGGCATTGGACAACTACTGTGAATGGGGGTGTTATTAAAAACTGAGATGTATGCTATAAGATAACTGAGAGGTAGTAATTTGTGTACTTAGTTAAAACTAGAACGTATGGTAGGAACTTTCCCGTCTTTTAAATCTTTTTTACTGGTGGTTGAGTCAAGGATATGAACCTGAGAAAAATCTTATCTTGCTTTTCTCCTTAATGATAGTTTAACATATCTCATCTCATAGTTATATTCTTTCATCACTATACATATTCCTATCTGTTATTTCCATGTCTGAGGATTTTACTGAGATTCCAACATGATAGGTCCAAAAACTGTCAAGAAACCAAACTCATAGGCTTTTTAAAATTCATTCATTCATTCATTCAATCATATTCACTCATTCAAAGTCTCATTGACACCAAAAAAGTTTGATTTTCTGTCTTTCCATCCTTTCTTCCGTGTAGTTATATGTTATGTATAGTTGCTATACGTTATGCTATAGTTATGTATAAGTCTTTAATTAAGGACTTAAAGATTATACTATATGATTCTTCAAACTTTCTATTTAAAATAATCCTTTTTATTGATAGAATTAGGGTTTTAAACAAAGCATCTTAATTGAATGACACTTGATATATTTATGAAATACTTTCTAGCACTTTGAAAGAACAATTATTCTAGCTACCTACCACACAGTACACCATAAAGGTTCTGGGATAATCCCAGCTCCACACTCTTATATGTAATTTGAGGGGTCACTGCTGTTTTATTCACCCCTGTATCACTGGTGCCTAATACAGTGCCTGGTGCATAGTTGAGTCTTAATAAGTATTGGTTCAGTGAAACTTATAGTAGATAAGATAGATAAGTAGAATAGAAAGCAGAGCATAATAGATGCCAAGGAAAATGTGGTAGGTTCATGGAAGCAGGAGATGACATTGAGTTGGGGAAATGGAGAAAGGTTTCTTTGAGGAAGTAATGCTGATAACGGATCCTGGAAAATAGATAAGATTTGAATAGATTGAGTTGTGTGCACGGTGAGATCCAGATGTAAAGAGAAGCTGGAAGAAAAGACAGGGAAGTTGGATCGCATGGCACTTGTATGGAAATGTAGGGGTATAGTCAGTATAGACATTAAGGAGCTGTTGGAGCAGAGCCCAGAGATTGCTGGGGTCTTGAATTCGCCAGGTTGAGGAGTATGTATGTGGTCCGGGGCCATGGGGAATAATTGAAGATGGTTTGAAAAGTGGACTAGTATGATTCTGACTGTGATTTAGAAAGATGAATTTTACAGTGGTCATAAAATGAATTAGAGGGGAAAATACTGGAAGCAGGGAGGATAGATTATTGTAATAGTGTGAAAAAGTGAGGACCTGAACCAGGGCATTGGCCTTAAAGATCAAAAGGAGGGAATGGACTTCAGATGAAGAAGAAGAATCTGCTGGACTTGGCAGCTAATGGGAGATGGAAGTGAGGAGGAAGAGAGGAGTCACAGGTGACTCAGGTTTCAAGTAGGGTGAATAAATGATGGTAACTGGTAAGGAACACCGAGGGCAAGGATTTGGGGAGAGATGTCGTAGTTCAGAAGGGTTAAATCCTGAGATATTTTTCAGAATCCATTCTGTACAAGCAGTTTATTCAATTCGGATTCTTCATGGAGCTCTCTCCATGTCCTCTTTGAGCTCTGTAGTAACGTCACATGGTAGCTGACTCCAAGAGGGGGGTATTAAGGACACAGCTGAAGGACTGCTGCCAGATTTGTGGAATTCCCTTCCTGTCTTAGGTGACAGCTGTGTTTCCACTTTTCAATGGCACTATAGTCTCAAGTACAGTAGGACCATAAATATGCTTCAGCTTTGCTGAGAAAGTTTTCGTCTGTCCACGTGCTTATGTTTCTCCAGCCTGGAGAATTTTTTCCCTTATAAGCATTTAGTTTCATCTGCTTACCATCTTTAAAGTTTTGACAATGTAATTTTTGTTTTGCAGTTAGTAATGATTTAATTCTTGTACTGCTGTCTAAAAGAGGCCCCATGCCCTTGATCTGTGACGCTCCCAGAGTGAAGCCTCTTAGCCTGTGGGTTCCTCATGTTGCCACTTCACTCTTGGCACCCTGATCTGTGTTTCCAGTGGCCTTGCAGAAGTTGTTTGTGTCCCAGGAATTTCAGTAGAAGTTGTGGAGTTGATCTGTGACATGTAATTTACATTGGTATTAACAGTGGAAGTCAGTGGCTAATGAATAATTCATTTCTCAGCCCCACCCATAATTTGAATAATCAAAATACTGTCTCATGGCCTTTGTGAAAGTAGTCAGAGTATGAAAATACATTCTAATGTTTTCTGAGTCCTCCCTCTTTAAAAATGTGTCTGTAAAAATGACACTGTATAGCAGTATTTCTTAAGCTTATTTGACCACAGAACACTTTAAAAGTTGTAATGTAGCAGAAGACCATGAGGTAGCCATGAAATATAGTAGTGCTCAGACTGAAGCTAAGAATTAAAAAATAGTCTCAGACAAATTAATTGTAAGAAGGGGTCAACATTTGATTCGCTCTTTAAAACTTTGTAACAGAATGACATAAATTTAAGGATTCAACCATTTTATTACTAGTAAAATTACAAATTCGTATATGTAAAATCTAAGACAAGCTCCCCAACTTAGACCAGTAATTCTCAATTAGACCCCAAATACCGATGATAGGGTTAGTTGGTAAATGCTGCCTATATATTGATGTTTGGTCACACCATCTCCTCCTGCATCAGCCCATCATTTACACAGCTTTCTTGAATGTGGCACAGCATTTATGAATAATAAGATATTGACACATAATAATCAGAACAACTATATAAATGTGTTTTGGTGTTTTCTTTGTACAGTCATGGGTCGCTTAACCACAGGGATATGTTTTGAGAAACGCATCA
>NW_025794572.1:17945-42819 GCF_021613505.1 Equus quagga | reverse complement strand
GGTGACATTGCCTTGTTTGTAGAGGTCAGGACAGTTGTCTGGTTCAATGGTCTACATTGTGTACTGGTCTGACCACTTCCTCATGACTAACTCAGGCCGACCCTCTTGCCAAGAGCCCTACGTAGTTAGTGCTGGGTGCTTCCTAGTGGAGCCCACCTGGAGACTAAGAATGCCCGGTGTGTCCATCACTGTGACTGCCGTACTAGCATGGGTCACGTTGTTATGGAGGGGCCTACGAGATCTGTTCATTGTAAGGGCACATTTTTTCCTTTCTATAATGAGTAAGTAATTTGGTGAGTGGTACTTTGAGAGTGTGTGAACATCCTCTTTTCTAAAGATCTTTCTCTAAATATTTTACCATCCTTAATGATCCCTGATGTATGTCGATTAGCATATTTGCATTTATACATTGGAAATTTTCTAATCCGTTCATACCTATAGCCTTGTATTTGTTGGCATTGTGCCATGAAAAAGAACATTCCTTCCCCTTGTATGCTATTAAAATTTTTGTTTTGACTGTCACTGTGGACTCATGAATTTTTTAAATTCAGTGTTATAATCAGCATCATCGTGACTGACTGGGTGGATATAAACATAAATTAAGATAAACATTCTTCTCTCTCTTCTTCATAGTTACGTCCTACAGTCTCCCATACGTTTTAGGCTGTATTACCCACCTGTAGTAGATGGTATTTACTATTTTCTGTTTCCATGTTTCTGTGTGTGTGTGTCATTTGATATTTAAGAACTGCGTAGCTAGTGCTGTATATTTCACTAAGTGTTTTTGATATCTTAGTCCCTTACTAACTTGTCAAACTTCTAATAATTGCTTTACGAGTTTGAAATGACATCTTTCAACTGCAAACTTTTACCACTGTGACCATCCAGGACATTTGTTCTGTTTTTCTCTTTTCTTCCGTCCTTCCTGGCCACTTCTCATAGAATTATTTCAGCCCAGTTAAAGGAATACCATTGACACACTGTTTTTCTCCCCTTGGCCCCTTCCAGATTTCTGCTTTAGATCTACAGTTAAATACATTCAATGATGACCAGCTGTTCAAAAGTCCCAATTTCCTCAGTCCTCTCTTGTTGGGTGGAGTTCATCCTGAAAAGACTCCTCAAGATGGAAGCAGGACTCCCTGAGCGTTGTATGTGCCACACTCTTTTCTGCTGCCTTGACACAGGGACAGCTGGGTGACTATGAAGTACTTGCCCACGATGACTGTCACTGAGTTTTTATAGGGTATTGTCCCGCATTGTTGTTCTGTTGAGGTGTAGACGTAGATTGATTTTCTCTCTATTGTATGTGAATTGGCTTCTTTGAGGAGCAGAGAGGGGTCTGGAGCTTCGCAGGAAGTTGTTTCCTTCCCTTTAAATCTGTCAGCTCCAGGAGGCGAGGTCTTAGCGTTGACCACCCCAGTTCTGTTTCTCCCCGGGATCTAGACTTTCTCTCTGATCCTTTTGCAGCATCTTTTCTTCATTTCTCTTCTGTTTGATGCTTCCATTTCTTTATTCTGTGTCCCTTATAGTATTTTTAGACAAATATGTTGCCCTTATGAACCTTGTCATTTAGCCTACTTTTCAGAGAATTTTCTTTTTCTCCCATTTTTCCCTAATTTCTGCCAAGTCTAATTTCTCGTTTTCTGTTTCTTGTCCACTTCTCTTTTGAGTTGTGTATTTCTTATGTGGTTTTGTTTTGTTCGTGTGTACAAATGCTTTGTTGGGCACGTTTAACTCAGATTCATTGTATGTCATTTTAGAGTTTTCCTATGCTGTGTGATTGATCTGGAGAGAAATCCTTTCATGAGCTGAAATTTTTGACTCTCTGTTTCTGTTCTTCTCTTCTGTCACCTTGGAACACATGTCTGCTGTGTGATGTGCATGTCAACATGCCTGTTTCCCTGAACGAGAAACCAAAGTTCTATGTAGGAAGGTTGGGTGCTTTGAGTGGCTAAGTTGATTTCTCAGGTCTGGGTCTCTCTCTTTGGGGCGATTCTAATGGACATAAGGTCTGGGGGGATAGGCGTGGCGTGTTCTGATTCTGAGGTCCTATTTTCTTCCAGGAGGACCTTTAATTCATACCAGTTGCTTCAAATAGATTCGCAAACACTGCCAATTCGAATTGAGAACCACAGGGCTTTTACTGAACGTTTGTTTTTCATCTAAATCTCCTCCTCTAACACCAAGCATTGTGCGTTAAGGACACAGGGAGTAGTAGAATTAGAATATCCCACAACGTTTGCTTTTCCCACATTATACAGACACACGAATAAAGATGATAGCAGCAACACCACTAGCAACACGATTGAGAAAAGTAGCTTTTGGTTTTCTTACTGTCCTGGGGTATAGATAAATTATTGTTTTAAAGTCTCGTGGAATAGTTCTAATCCATTTGGTTGTTCTATAACATTTTTGCACAATTAGGTTCATTTGTTACATTGTGTTTTCCACGTCTAAAGGCCAAATGTTAAAACTTTAATTCGGTTTTATATGGTTTGCAACTCATATCTAACCAAACAAAGTATATTCCAAATAGTCTAGCCTTGACACTCAGATCTGCAAACTCCTCCACGGCCCGGGTGGAGGTGAATCAGGGACTCCTGGTCTCCACAGAGGCTGGAGTCTGTAGCCAGGATTCCTCTCTCTGGCTGAGTTTGGGAGGAAAGGATGAGATTTCCCAGAGTCGGTTTCAAAGCTCAGCCCAACAGCAGTCCTAGTGTCCAATGGAGACTCAGGAGCTAGAAATTCTGCAGAAGATCTGAACAAGTTAGACTAGAATATGTTAAAATTCTGAATAAAATAGACTATTTGAATAAACTACAGTACTTCCAATTCAGGTCTCGACCTGTCCACCCCAAAACTAAGACACAGTCAGTAATGACCCAGTTAGCGCGATCACAGGTTCTTGTACCTACAATGTCCTCACGAACGGACCATCAGTCCTGTGAACACTCCTCGTGGTCCAGGATGTAGTGGACGCAGCTTCTGCCTTTTACCCTGAAGCCCCGGGGTAACCCTGACGACGGGGTGGCACTGGCTCGGTCGCTGGGTCCCTTGATGGCGATGCAGAGGCCTCCGATGCTGAGCGGCTGGGCAGAGCTGCACGAGGGCCGCAGGGGCACCCCAGGCTCCGGTCACCCTGATATGCCTGCATTGTCCCTGTGGACGGCGCCACTGAGAGAACCCGCCTCCCGCGTCCCCGCCGCCTGAGGAAGAGGCGGAAGAGCGCCGGGACATGGCTGGGAGGCGCAAAGGGCGGCAGAAGCAGAAGGGATGCGGGGACCCAGAGCGGCCGGCGGCACGCGGAGCTCCCTTCCCAAGACGGAACCTTCCTCTCCCGAAAGCAGGAGGGAGGGGGACACAGGGCGGGACACCGCGTCCCCCTCCCTCCGCGTCTAAGGCGCGAGTTTGCTTTCCAGGGGACCCTCTGTCTGCGGGCCGCTGGAGGAAAAGCGGCGGGGGCTCGGCCTGATGGGACAGTCCCGCTGAGATGTGCCCTCGGGTCGCTGGAGGCCGAGTCCTGAGTGCGCGCGGCGAAGGCACCGAGCGGACGCCCGGGGAGCGCACGGCCTTTCCAGGCCCCGCGCCCGGGACCCGCGCCGCCGGGCGCCGCCCTCCCCCCGGCCCCAGTGCGCTTCCTCCGCGACGGAGGGGTCGCCCTGACTCCCGTGCTCTCTGCCGTCTCTCTGGGTTCGCACGTCGGGGAACGAGATAAAATCCATCATAGCGACAGGGAAGGGCTTTTAGGCTTCCCCGAAATCCACCTGCTCTGCCTGGATCACTAGAGTTTCCTGCTCTGCGGTAAATTATCTGGCAGGAAAGAAAAAGTTCCTTTCCTTTTCTTTGCAGTTGCCCTCTTCCCACTGCCCTGGGAGCTCTGACGATCCCCAGAACACGACTTGGGACTTCCTAGAAGTGCCTCTCCCTCCTCCTCTTGGCGCCCGCGCACCCCCCGCGTCTTCCTTGCTGTCTCCCTCACCACCCCTTTTCTCCAGCTCCCTCCATCTCCTCTCCTTCCTCCATGGTACCTCTCCTCCTCCTCCTCCCCCTCCCCCCCTCCTCGTCCTTCTCATCCCTTTCTATTCCTCGCCCGCCCTTCCTCGCTGTCTTCCTCACCACCCATTTTTCCCTCACTCTCTCCATCCTCTCCTCTCCTCCCTCTGCTCCTCTTCCCTCTCCTCCCTGATCCACCGCCCCTGCGCCCCCACCGCACACGCTGTCCAAACCAAGGTAGGAAGGGGCCACCACAGACCACCACAGGCTGAGAGGACGATGAGGGATACATGTCTCCTTGGTGAGGGCCCTCTGGGGGTTCTTGCTGGAAGACAGAGTGAGGTGGCCCCAGCTGAGTGGCGGAGCGTCCACAGCCAGTCCTCGAGGCCTGGGGAGGACGGGCTGATCCAAGGTGACCCCGTGCCTGGGGTGACCCCTATTTAAATAGGCAGCCTCTGAGGGACATTGAAACCAGTGGGAGACCTTGTCCTCGGCCAGCCTTTCCGGTGGAAAGACCACGGCGCCTCCTTGTGGCCTCCGCAGGGACGGCGTGCTGGGATTCGCCTCGCCCAGGATGCTGCAAGGGCTGGTCCAAAGAAAACCCATCCTAGCGCCCCATTTACACGGAGAAGGTCCGCTTGGACAGAGGGGCTCACCAAGAGACTGTCTCCAACTGCCCTCCTGGCGCTGTTGGGAGCTTGGTCTCCAGAGCGGGGGCGCTGCCGACTCCCGGGTACGGGAACCTCCGGCGGAGTCTCAGTGCCTCTGACTGCTGAATCGTCCTCCTGTGGCGCGCCAAGAGCCGCCTTGCCCAAGGGAGAGCTCCCAGTCCAAAGAGCAAAATCACACGGAATTGCCGGCTTCTATCTGAGACAGACAGCCCTCCTCTACTGTGAATGGGATTCGGGATTCGAACGGAAGCTGCCAGAGCCCCTACACCTCGCGCCGAGAGCACAGCGCCACCCACGACCTGCGGCGGTGTGGTTGGGTGTACCCAGGTGACAGCGTTTTCTTCTGGGCTCTTTCCGTAGTGGCTGTATCTGCATCTCTGTCTCTGTTTCTCTCTCTCCCCCGTCACTTTCCCTCCCTCACCTTCTTTCTCCTCTTCAATTTCCGGGTTCACCCCCACTCGCGCCCACCGGCATCCCCCAGACTGAGGCCCTGCAGGGTCCTGGGTGGGAGCTCAGTGCGGTTGCAGGTGGTGCCCTCTAGATGTTTCTGCAATCGGAACATTTCTATGATTCAGCTGCCAGCATTAAAGTTTTAAACAACGGCCACTTTGGAAAGCCTTTCCCATCCTCCTGTCCCGGGGTTCCTCTAGGACTAAAAACACGTAGTCCACAGTGAAATGTTTGGTCCCTCCCGGCACCCTGTGGCGAATGCCTTCCTTAACTGAGCATGTATTGGGTGCCAGGCCCTCCTGCAGGCCAGGGTCTGCATGGTGAGCAAACTCCAGTCCCTGCCCCGTGGAGCTGTCCTCTGGAGGCCAGGAGAGGGCAACAGCGCTTTGGCGGCACAGCCCGCTGGTGTCCTTCCCGTGTGTGTCTTCCCCTTCCCCGGGCCTGGGGGGAATCCAGGTGAGCGTGACAGGTGAAGTGCAGGGAAGAATGGCAAATGGATGACTTTGGCGCAAGAGGCTGTGGTCTCAGCTGAAGCGAGGCGGCTTCAGAGGTGGTGCTTTGACCTTTCAGGCAGCAACCTCATCCTTTGTCTCTCACTTCCTGCCCTCGCTCTCCCTTGCTCTGTGGGCGCAGGTGGGGCAGCGGCCGGATCTCAGCCCTGAATAGTCACCGAGTTCTGCTCTGCGCGGTGTTTTCTCCTGGTCCTTATCAGATGCCATTGGTCTCGCTGCAACATTTGGGGCACCGAAGCCAACTTGACCTGCCTGATCCAAACATCTGGATTCCAGGGGAACTACCAGGGCCAGTGGCTGAAGGCACAAGCATCGAATCACCAGCTCTTCAGACTCCAGGTTGGTGCCACGCAACACTAGTATTAACCACACCGTTACAGGATGCCACCCACACGTAGATTTGTGGGTGTGGCATCCTTACTTTTGTTTTTTAATTAATAGACATTTTTTATTGAGGTAACTGGTTTATAATATTGCATAATTTAAGATATACATCATTATATTTCGATTTCAGTGTACACTACATCATATTCACCACCCAAAGACTAACTACCATCTTTCACCCTACACATGTGGCCTATTACTCCTTTCTCCCTCCTCCCCTCTGGTAATCATACAGTATTTGACTTTCTCTGTCTGACTTATTTTGCTTAGTATAATACCCTCAGGTTCCATCCATGTTATCACAAATGGCAAGATTGCATCACTTTTTACAGCTGAGTAGTATTCCATTGTGTATATATATACCACATCTTTACCCATTCATCCATTGATGGGCGCTTAGGTTGTTTCCACATTTTGGCTATTGTGAAGAATGCTGCAATGGACATAGGGGTATAAATATCTTTTTGCATTTGTGTTTTCATGTTCTTTGGATAAATACCAAGAAACGGAGTGGCTGGATCATATGGTAGTTCTATTCTTAATTGTTTTAGGAACCTCCATGCTTTTTCATGGTGGCTACACCAGTTTACATTCCCACCAGCAGTGTGTGAGGGTTCCCTTTGTTCCACGTCCTCTCCAATACTTCTTTCTTGTCGTTAATTACACCCATTCTGACGAGTGTGAGGTGGTATCTCATTGCAGTTTTGATTTGCATTTCCTTAATAATTAGCAATGTTGAACATCTTGTCAAGTCCTTTTGACTGTCTGTGTTTCTTCTTTAGAAAAATGTCTGTTCTGATCCTTTGCCCACTTTTTAATTGCGTTGTTTGTTTTTCTTTGTTTGAGTTGTATGAGTTCTTTATATATTTTGGATAGTAACCTCATATCAGATCTAGGATTTGCAAATATCCTCTCCCAGTTAGTGGCTTGTCTGTTTGTTTTGTTGATGGTTTCCTTTGCTGTGCAGAAGTTTTTTAGTTTGGTCCCATTTGTTCATTTTTCTTTTGTTTCCCTTGCTTTGTCAGACATGCTATTCAAAAAGATACTGCTAAGTTTGATGTCAAAGAGTGTACTGCCTAGGTTTCCTTCTAGAAGTTTTATGGCTTCAGGTCTTACATTCAAGCCTTTAATCCATTTTGTGTTAATTTTTGTGCATGGTGTAAGATAATGGTCTGCTTTCATTCTTCTGCATGTGGCTGTTCAGTTCTCCCAACACCATTCATTGAAGAGACTTTCCTTTCTCCATTGTGTTTTCTTGGCTCTCTTATTGAAAAGTTGCTGTCCATAGATGGGCAGGTTTATTTCTGGGAGCTCAGTTCTGTCCCATTGATCTGTGTGCTGCTTTTGTGTCAGTATCATGCTGTTTTGATTACTATATCTTTGTAGTATATTTTGAAAGCAGGGCATGTGACACCTTCAGCATCTTTCTTTTTTCTCAAGATTCTTTTGGCTATTCAGGGTTTTACATTGTTCTCTATAAATTTTGGTATTCTTTGTTCTATTTCTGTAAAAAGTGTCTGGGACTTTGATAGGGATTACATTGAATCTGTGGATTGCTTCAGGAAGTATGGATATTATAACTATGTTAATTCTTCCAATCCATGAGCATGGAATTTCTTTGCATTTCTTTATGTCTTCTTTGATTTCTTTGAACAATGTATTATAGTTTTCACTGTCTAGGTCTTTCACCCTTTTGGTTAAATTTATTCCTAGCTATTTTATTCTTTTTGTTGCAATTTAAATGGGATTGTATTCTTAATTTCTCTTTCTGCTATTTCATTGTTTGTGTATAGAATCACAACTGATTTTTGTCTGTTGCTCTTGTACCCTGCAGCTTTGCTATATAGACGTTACTTTTTAGAACAGTTTTGTGTTGACAGATAAATTGAGCAGATAGTATAGAGTTCTCACATACCCCCTGTTCTCCCTCACACAATTTCCACTATGATGGCATCTTGCATTATTGTGGTACACTTGTTACAATTGATGAACCAATGTTGATACTTTATTATTAACTAAAGCCCATAGTTTACATTAGAGTTCATTCTTTGTGTCACACAGTTCTATGGGGATTGACAGATGCATCGTGTCACGAATCCACCAGCACAGTGTCATACAGAATAGTCTCACTGCTCACCAGTCCCGGCGCTTCCCTTGTCCACCCCTCCTCTCCTCCTCACAAACCCATGGCAACCACAGACATTTCCACTGTCTCTGTGATTTTGCCTTTTCCGGAATGTCCTATAGTTGGCATCATACAGTGTGTAGACTCTTCAGACTGGCTTTGTTCACTTAACACTAGGTGTTTAAGGTTCCTCCACGCCATTTACGGCTTGATGGCTTGTTTCTTTTTATTGCTGAACACCATTCCATTGTACAGATGTACCTCAGCTTGTTTATCCAGTCACCTAAGGAAGGACATCTCGGTCCCTTCCACTTTTTGACAATTATGAAGAAAGCTGCTATAAGCACTCATCTGCAGATTTTTGTAGGAACATAACTTTTCATGTCATTTGGGGAAATACCAAGGACTGTGATTGTTGGATCAAATGAAAGAGTATGTTTAGTTTTGTAAGAAACTGCCAAACTGTCTTCTAAAGTGGCTATGCCATTTTTGTGTTCCCATCACTAATGAATGAGAGTCCTATTGATCCACATCCTTGCTGACATTTGGTGTTATCAGTGCTTTGAATTTTAGTCATTCTAATGGGGATAGAGAGATATCTCACTGTCGTTTTAATTTGCAGTTCCCTAATGAGAAATGATTTTATGCATCTTTCAGAGGTTTCTTTGCCATCTGTATTTCTTTTTTTGGTGAAGTGTCTTTTTAGATCTTTTGTCCATTTTTTAATTGGGAAGTTAGCCGTCTCATTGTTGAGTTTTAAGAGTTCTTTGTATATTTAGGATACCAGTCCTTCATCAGATATGTGTTTTGCAAAGATTTTCTCCCAGTCTGTGGCTTGCCTTTAATTAGCTTAACAGTGTCTTTCACAGAGCAGAAGTTTTTCATTTTAATGAAGTCCAACTTATCAATTTTTTCTTTCATGGATTGTGCTTTTAGCGTTATATCAAAAAAGTCATCACCAAACCCAAAGTCACCTAGATATCCTTCCATGTTATCTTCTATAATTTTTGTGGTTTTTACACCTTACGTTTAGGACTATAATCCACCTTGTGAAAGGAAGAAGGTCTCTGTCTGGATTCTTGTTTTTTCAATGTAGGTGTCCAGTTGCTCCAGCACCCTTTGTGGAAGAGACTATCATTATACTTTCTCCATTGAATTGCTTTTGCTCCTTTGCAAACATTAATTGACTGCATTTATGTAGATCTATTTCTGATTTTGTTCCATTCACCTATTTTCTGTGTTTTCACCAGTTCCACACTGTTTGGATAACCGTAGCTTTCTAGCAGGTCTGGAAGTTGCTAGTGTCAGTCCTTTGGGGGTTTTTCTGATCTCCATCATAAGAATCTGCTCAAGCACCTGCAGATAAAACTCACAGAAGTGTGGGGACTCAGCCCCAAGTCTGGGCCCCCAGGAGTTTTAAACTCTCAACTATTCCACACTCGGCATCCAGCAATTGGTCAGTTACCATTTAAGTGTCCCTAACAGTTGCTGGCTCCAGCAGCTCTGTTCCCAATGAGCTGTCATTCTCTGCATTAGCCTGTCTCGCTAGTGTTTGGGTGGCATCTCCTTGACATTCTCAAAATAAAACATATTAGCTTAAGAAACTTAGGAAGTCACCCAATTTTTCCTAAGACTTTCTAAAAAAGACAGACCTTTGAAATGCAATGTTATCAGTTGCATAATAAAAGCTCTCCCCCAAAATAGGAAAATACATAGGAAGAAATGGTTGATTCTATTATTGGGAGAGGGAGGTAAATATTTCTTACAGAACTCGTTAACTCTAGGGTAGGAATGATGTCAAAGATTTTAATCATCAGAGGGGTTTGTACTGAATGGAAGGTTCCCAAATTGCCATCCAAAGGTTGCAGCATGTCGTGACACATTCCTGTGGTTGGCAACAACAAACAAATAGAAGAATGAAAGTGTGGCTTTTCCTTGAAACTAGATATATTCAAGCTAAAGAACTATAATTAGTCTGCGATTGTGTCCTTTCTATTTTGTTGTCATTGAAATATCTTTCATGTGAAATGATATTGATAATAGATGTTTGATTTTTGCTTTTTAACCTCTAGTTGGCTAATTTTAAAATTTTGTAACTTGATGTTGTTTCCCACGGAAGGAAATGAACTTGATGATAAGTTCTAAGTCTAGGATTCTGTGTTGAGCCTAGGCTCTCCCTGAGAAAACTGAAGTTCTCATCTCCTTTGGGCAAAGAATGTGGACAGAGGACACCGCTGGGCTTTCCTCATACAGGACTCAGCAGCAATCCTCAGAGAGTTTGAAAAACAAGCCCAGGATCCCCACATAGCAGTGAATTTTTCATTCCAGGCAGTGGAGGAAGAAGGGAGGAGTAAGAGAAAGCTCCTATACCCCTGTGGAATGAGAATTCGGGGGCTGTGATCAAGTCGATGATTAAGTCTCCCATCCCTTTCTCTTTGGGGTTTAATGCTCGAAGGGGAATAAAAAGTGATCATTAGGACAATGACTTTCTGCATCTCGGTTTTATCTTTTCAATGACGATGACCAGATTGTGTTCTCTGCTATTTTTCTTCCTAGCCAGGAGAGGGGTCAGTGCCCATGAGTCACTTTCTTAGGAGCAGCAATTCCTTTCTGTTAGTGGTTCAATGGAGAAGAGGTAACAGAGCTGTGCTAAGATATTCCCAGCAGCAGGGTCTACCCTGGGTCGCAGTGGATGTCTCTGAGCTGCAGAAACCCTTCAGCATGCTGCGGGCTTCAGACCTGGGGAGATCATTTCTGAGCCTCTGGTAGAGTCTTTTACTGTTACTCCTTTAAGTGGTCTCTCCTCTCACACCCAGTCATGTGACATCCTCTTCTTCCCAGCCTGACTGTCCAAGGATAGGACCCTCTGAGGAAATGAGGGTGTGGAGAGGAAATAAGAGGAAAAAGTAAGAGGGCGCCAAACCACCTAGCAGGAACGTACAGAGAAGTGGGGAAAATAACTGTTTTCCTTCACAGGGGTGCTGGGACAATTTGAAATCAATATAGGAAAGAAAATTAAACAACTCTTACCTCATAATAAATACAAAACTTAATTACAGGTGGATTGTAGATTTATATGTGAAACATAAAACAATAGTGCTTCTAGAATATTACATAGCTGAATATCTTCATGACCTAAGAATAAGGAAAGCTTCAATAAGACACAAAAGGAAAAAGAAACAATAAGTTGCAATTCATTATAATTAAGAACCTCTGTTCACCAAAGATACATAAAGAGAGTGAAAAAGCAAGCCACAGAGTGGGAAAAGATTTTGTAACACATAGCAAAAGGCTTGTCTCCAGAACATATAAAGAACTCCTAGAAATCCCACACGGCATTATCATTGTTCTGGGAGGTCGAGTTGGTTGTCAAAGGAAACAGTCTCAGAAGACCTGGGTCTTTCACTGTGGAGTCTGACAGGCTGGCTCCCTGTAACGTCTGTCAGCGTGCTTCGTGGGCACCTTCATCTTGGTTATTCCAGGTCTGCGCCACTGCCCTCCTCAGAATCTTTGTGTTTACAGGTTGTCGTCTAGATCTCACACATTACTTGTTAAATTTATCTCCAAATAGTTCATCTTTTATTGTTATTGTAAATGGAATCTTTTCTTTCATTCTGTTTTCTAGCTTGTTATTCACGTATATAAGAAAGTTATTGATTTCTGTATGTGCTGCGTCTCATGGCCCACTGTGATGGGTTTGCTCTTGGTGCTAAAGGGGCAGGAACAGATGTACAAGGATGGAAGGGTTTCTCCTCTAAAATTACAAGAAAGTGGAACGAGAAGCCAAAGTCCACTGCAAGCCTACGGTATAAAGGAGAACAAAGGCATCCGATAATTCAAGTGGCCCAGGCCAGGCCAGGCCTGCAGAGAAGGAAAGGACAGAATTGCCCGTGATAATGCTCAGTGTGCTGCTTAGTGAATTGTTCAGCCGAGTGGAGACCAAAATATCTAAGGGATTTGTTATCAGTTGAATCGAGCCCCAAAAGATGTTGAACTGCCAACCCCAGTACCTCAGAATATGACCTTATTTGGAAACAGGGTCTCTGGCGAGGAGAAGTTCAGACGATGTCATTAGGGTGGGCCCTAATCCAGTGTAACTGGTCTCCTTATGAAAAGGGGAAATTTGGGCCCAGAGACAGACCGTCATGTGAGGATGAAAGCAGAGATCAGGTGCTGCATCGACAAGCGAAGGAACGCCAAAGATTGCCAGTGAACAACGAGAAGCTGGGGGTGAGCCGAGGACAGACTCCCCCTCACACCCCTCAGAAGTCAGCCCTTCTGACACCTGGATCTCGGATTTCCAGCCTCCAGGACTGTGACACCAATTTCTGTTGTTTAAGCCACCCACTGTGTGGTATTTTGTTACAGCAGCTCCAGCAAACTAGTACAAGATCCTAAATGGAAAATAGAAATTCTAGGACAGTGGTTCTCAGTTGTGGTTCCCAGACCAGCAGCATTAGAATCACCCAGGAACTTGCTGGAAGTGCACCCTCCTGGGTCCCTCTCTATATCTGCTGAATCGGGAACTCTGGGAGTGGGCTCCAGCAATGTGTTTTAATAAGCCTTCCAGATTATTCTGATGCACGGTACAGCTTGAGAGCCACTGGTCTGAAGAAATTCCCTATTCTTGGGCAGCTGGAAGGACTCTGAAAAATGGGAATCCGAAACTGTTGAACCAGACATAGCTTTATTCACAGTGGGCTTCTTTCTCAACGTTTTTCATTCTGGTATACTACACATGACATAAAATTTACCATCTTAACCATTTTTAAGTGTACCATTCAGTGGTATTAAGTAAGTTCTTACTGTTATGCAACCGTCACCATCATCCATCTCTGTAACTCTTTTCATCTTGCAACACTGAAACTCTATACCTATTAAACAGTGAATCTCCATTCTCCCCCGCCCCAGGCCCCGGCAACCACCATTCTACTTTCTATCTCTATGATTTCGTTACTCTAAGTACCTCATATTAGTGGAATTATACGGTATTTGTCTTTTTGTGACTGGCTTACTTCACTTAGCGTAACGTCCTCAAGGTTCATCCATGTTGTAGCATATGTCAGAGTTTCCTTGCTTTTTAAGGCTGAGAAATATTCTATTGTATGTATATACCATATTTTGCTTATCCATTTATTAATGGACATTGGGTTGCATCCACTTTTTAGCTATTGTGAATAATGCTGCTATGAACATAGGTACACAAGTATACCTCTTCAAGACGTGCTTTGAAATCTTTTGGGTATATACCCCCAAAGAGGAATTTCTGGGTCATATGGTCATTCTACTTTTAACTTTTTGAGGAACTGCCTTACTGTTTCCCACAGGAGCTGTGCCATTTTACATTCCTACCAACAGTGCACGTGTTTTTCTCCACATCCTCTTCAACACTTGCTTTTTGTATGTTTTAATCATGACCATCCAAATGGATGTGAAGTGGTACCTGCGTTTATCTAGTGATTAGTGGTGTAGAACATCTTTTTTTTTTTTTTTAAAGGCATTTTTTCTTTTTTGTTTAAAGATTTTATTTTTTCCTTTTTCTCCCCAACGCCCCCCGGTACATAGTTGTGTATTCTTCGTTGTGGGTTCTTCTAGTTGTGGCATGTGGGACGCTGCCTCAGCGTGGTCTGATGAGCAGTGCCATGTCCGCGCCCAGGATGCGAACCAACGAAACACTGGGCTGCCTGCAGCGGAGCACGCGAACTTAACCACTCGGCCACGGGGCCAGCCCCTTGTGTAGAACATCTTTTCATGTGCTTATTGGCCTTTTGTATATTTGTATACAAATTTTTTCTCCCATTTTTTAATTGAGTTGTTTGGATTTTTGTTGCTGAGTTTTAGGAGTTCTCTGTATATTCTGAATCTTAATCACATATCAGATATATGAGTTGCGAATATTTTCTACCATTCCATAGGTTGTCTTTTTCTTTGCTAATAGTGTCTTTGGATGCACAAAGTTTTTCCATTTTCATGAAGTACAATTTGTCTGCTTTTTCTTTTGTTGCCTATGCCTTTGGTGTCATTTCCAAGATACTATGGCCAATTTCAACGTCATGAAGATTTTTCCCTCTGTTTTCTTCCAAGAGTTTTATGGTTTTAGGCCTTACATTTAGGTCATGGATCTACTTTTAGTTAATTTTTGAATATAATGTAATGTAAGGGTCCAACTTCATTCTTTGGCGTGTGAATATCCAGTTTTCCCAACACCATTAACTGAAAAACTTGTCCTTTCTCCATTGAATAGTCTTGGCATCCTTGTCTAAATCATTTCACCACATGTGCAAGGGTTTATTTCTAGGCTCACTGTTCTATTCTGTTTGTCTATATGTCTGTCTTTATGCCAGAATCACACTATTTTCTTTTTAAAGATTTTATTTTTTCTCCCCAAAGCCCCCTGCTACATAGTTGTATATTCTTTATTGTTGGTCCTTCTAGTTGTGGCATGTGGGACGCTGCCTCAGTGTGGTTTGATGAGCAGTGCCATGTCCACGCCCAGGATTCGAACCAACGAAACACTGGGCCATCTGCAGCGGAGCGTGCAAACTTAACCACTCGGCCACGGGGCCAGCCCTGGGAATCACACTATTTTGATTATCGTAGCTTTGTAGTATGTTTTGAAATCAGGAAGTGTGAGTCCTCCTGTTTTCTTCTTTTTCAGGATTCTTTTGGCTCATCAGGGTCCTTTGAGATTCCATATGAATTCGGGATGGTTTTTCTATTTCTGAAAAAGAAATATCATTGGGATTTTGGTAGGGAATGCATGAAATCTGCAGATCACCTTGGGCGGTATTGACGTCTTAACAATATTAAGTCTTCCGATCCGTGAGCATAAGATGTCCTTCTATTTCTTTATGTCTTCCTCAATTTCTTTCAGAAATGTTTTATAGTTTTCAATGTACAAGTCTTTCACCTCCTTGGCTAAGTTAATTCCTAAGTATTGTATTCTTTTTGACGCTATTGTAAATGGAATTGTTTTCTTAATTTCCTTTTCAAGCTGTTCATTGTTAGTGTATAGAAATGCAACTGATTTTCCTGTGTTGACTCCATATCCCACTTCCTTGCAGAAATCATTTATTAGTTCTGACAATATTTTTGTGGAGTCTTTAAGGTTTTCTACATCTAAGATCATGTGATCTTAGATGTAGAAAATTTTAGAAATTTTACTTCTTCCTTTCCAATTTGAGTGCCTTTTATTTCTTTTTCTTGCCAAATTTCTCTGGCTAGAACTTCTTGTACTATGTTGAACAGAAGTAGAAATGCATCCTTGCCTTGTTTCTTATCTCGGAGGAAAGGCTTTCAGTTTCACCACTGAGTATGATGCTCACTGTGGGTTTTTCATATATGACTTTCATTATGTTGAAAGAGTTTCTTTCTATTCCTGTTTTGTTTTTATCATGAAAGGGTGTTGATTTTTTGTCAAATGCTTTTCCTGCATTGCTGGAGATGATCATGTGGTTTTTATCCTTCATTCTGTTAATGTGGTGATTACATTGATCGATTGTTGTATGTTGAGCCATCTTTGCATTCCAGGAAGAAATCCCCCTTAGACATGGTGTATAATCCTGTTAATATACTGATGAATTCGATTGCTAATATTCTGCTAACATTCTGGGGATTTTTGCATCAATGTTCATAGGGATATTGGTCTGTAAGTTTTCTTTTCTAGTAGCATCTTTGTCTGACCTTGGTATCAGGATGCTGCTGACCTCATTGAATGAGTGAGTGTTTCCTCTTCTTCAATCTTTTGATAAGTTTGAAAAGGATTTATGTTCTTTCTTCTTTAAATGTTTGGTAGAATTCAATAGTGAAGCCATGAGATCCAGGGCTTTTCTTTGTCAGGAGATTGTGATTATTGATTCAATCTCCTTACTAGTTATAGTAAGACCTATAGTTATAGGTCTATTCAGATTTTCTATTTCTTGGTGATTTAGTTTTGGCAGGTTTTGTTTGTCTAGGAATTTGTCCATTTTATCTCAGTTATCCAACTTGCTAGCATATAATTTTTCGTAGTTCACTCTTATGCCCTTTTGCTTTCTGTAGAATCAGTAGTAATTCCCCTCATTTCATTTCTGATTTTAGTAATTTGAGTCTTTTCTCTTTTTTCCTTAGTCCACCTAGCTAAAAGATTGACAATTTTGTTGACCTTTTCAAAGAAACAACCTTTGGTCTCCTTGGCTTTCTCTATTCTTTTTCTATTCTCTATTTCATCTATCTCTGCTCTAATCTTTATTTCCTCCCTTCTGCTAGAGTTTGGTTGAGTTTATTCACCTTCTAGTTCCTTAAGTTGTAAAGGTGGATTATTGATTTCAGACCTTTCTTCGTTTTCAATGTAAACATTTTCAGCTATAAATTTCCCCCTTAGTGCTGCCCTTGCTGTGTCCCATAAGTTTTGGTATGTTGTGGTTTAGTTTTCATTTGTCTCTATGTATTTTTAATTTCCCTGGTGATTTATTCTTGATCAATTGTTTGCTTAAGAGTGTGATGTTCAATTTCCACACATTTAAAAATTTTCCACTTTTCCTTCTGTTGTCAACTTCTAACTTCACCCAGTTGTTGTAGGAGAAGATACTTTCCATGATAGCTATCTTTTAAATCTATTGAGACTTAATTGGTGGCCTAACCTATGGCTTTCCTAGAAAATGACCCATGTGCACTTGAGAAGAATGTGGATTCTGTTTTTGTTGGGTAGAGTACTCTGTATATATCTGTTCAGTAAAGTTCATTTATTGTGTTTTCAAGTCCTCTATTTCCTTATTTCTCTTCTCTCTGTTTGTTCTGTGCATTATTGAGAGTAGACTAGTAGACTATTAGAGCAGACTAGTAGAGTATCATTGAATAATAGTTTCCAAATATTACTGTAGAACTATTTCTCCTTTCAATTATGTGAATCTTGGCTTCATATATGTTTAATGGGCTGTTATTAGTTGCATAAATGTTTATAATTGTTATATATTCTTGCTGTATTGAATCCTTTATTAATATAGAATGTCCTCTGTCTCTTGGAATTTTTTTACTTAAAGTCTATTTTGTCTGATATTATTAGAACCAATCCTGCTCTCTTTTGGTTACTATTGGTATGGAATATTGTTTTCCCTTCTTTCACTTTTAACTTATCTGTGTCCTTGGATCTAAAGTGAGTCTCTTATAGAGAGCAAACAGTTGGAACATGTTTTTTTAATCCATTCTGCCAATTGGAGAATTGAATCGATTTATATTTAAAATAATTGCTGATAAGGAAGGACTCACTTTGTTTTCCATATGCCTTATAGCTTTTTTGTCCCTCATTTTCTTCATTACTGTCTTCTTTTGTATTTAGTTGATTTTTTGGTAGTGAAAATTTAAATTCCTTGCCTATTTCCTCTTGTGCATATTCTATGGCTATTTTCTTTGTGGTTACCATGGAGATTATATTTAACATCCTAAAGTTATAACACTGTATTTGAATTTATACCAGCTTAACTTCAATATCATACAATAACTCTGCTCCTTTAGAGCTCTGTCCCCATCCATTCAGTTGTTGATGTCACAGAATTACATCTTTATACCTTATGTGTCCAAACACATAAACTACTAATTTTGGAATGCACTATTCTCTTAAATAGAAAACAAAATGTATTGTCAGTGTTTGAATAATTTACATATATATATGTGTCTCCCCCACCATCCCCCTCACCTCACCCTCCCTCCCGCTGCACTCTTTGAGTCGGGGAACGTGTCTTAGTTTTCTTTACATCTGTTGCAGAGTTTACCACAATGCAGTGATTCTTCAGCAAAAGTGCCTGAAAACTTCTTTTTAATGAGTGTGTGAAATAGAATTGAAGTAGACTTTTTTAAACCCTTGAGAATGCAATATAATAAAAGCTAACAGGTATTAAGCAGTTAGTATAAGTCAGGCATTCTTTTAAGGGCTCTATACGGTGTTTCATCTAATTTTTATGGAAACCACATGTGAGGAGTTTACTATTATTATCTGTATTTTAGTATTATCTTTATTATCTGTATTCAGTAAAAGGAACTGAGACTCTGATATATGAATAGCTTTCCAAGGGTCAGGTGATTTTAGGGAGCCATGATGTGGACTAATTTCATCTAAGTCCAGAGCTTAGATCTTTAACCACTTCACTCCACAGGTGTGAGGCACCATGAAAACAATGACAGCTGAAAACTTTCCCAGTTGAGAGATCTCTGTGGCCACTCCAGGGTAGAAGGGAGAACAATGAAGGGAAAGTCACCTTCTCAGAAAGGTCCTTCCTGACATTCTTTTCTGGAGTTTGGGCTGCTCCTCCAGATGTCCTCATCTGAGCGCTTATCACCTTGCACCAAAATAGCCTGTGGATTCCACCACTGGCAGCTGTAGAATGGGGCTCATGGGTCTCCTCTATCACTGGACCCCCAGCCCTTAGCCTAAAACCTAGTACACATTCAATAAATATTGTTGGAATGAACGCATCAAAGAATACGTGGAAAAGAAGAAATGCTCCCTCATCTGTCCCATCACTGGTCTGTGCACTCCCACACAGGAGGTGAGCCACATACAGGGGAACACCAACCAGAGCTGAAAACTTATTCAGGTTCCCGGACATCTTCTCCATTTGGAGGAAGGGCAGCTGAGTGCAATGAGGGGCAGAGATGTCTGTGTTTGGGGATAGAGAATGCAGACAAAAGGAAAAAATAGAGGAAGAAAGGTGGTAGAGAGCTATTAACAATTTCTGACCCAGGGCCACATCAATCAAGTTTAAACCAAGATACATCTCCCAGATATTTTCACAGCAAACTTGCTCCCCTTCCTCATCCCCTTCTTCCCATTTCTGTCCTTCTTCTTTTTTTGTCTTTCATTTTTTTTATAATTATATTAACATTTATTGAATGCATTACAGTTTATGGTTTTTTAATTGAGTTATTGATAGGTTACAATCTTGTGAAATTTCAATTGTACATTAATGTTTGTCAGTCATGTTGTAGGTGCACCACTTCACCCTTTGTGCCCACCCCCCACCCCACCTTTCCCCTGGTATCCACTAAACTGTTCTTGGTCCATAGTTTTAAATTCCTCATATGAGTGGAGTCATACACAGATTATCTTTCTCTCGCTGGCTTTTTTCACTTAACATAATTCTCTCAAGGTCCATCCATGTTATTGCAAATGGAATGATTTTGTTCTGTTTTGCAGCTGAGTAGTATTCCATGGTATATATGTACCACATCTTCTTTATCCATTCGTCTGTTGATGGGCACTTAGGTTGCTTCCACGTCTTGGCTATTGTGAACAGTGCTGCAATAAACATTGGGGTGCACAGGACTTTTGGGATTGCTGACTTCAGGCTCTTTGGATAAATACCCAGTAGTGGGATGGCTGGATCGTATGGTAGTTCTATTTTTACTTTTTTGAGGAATCTCCATACTGTTTTCCATAGTGGCTGCACCAGTTTGCATTCCCACCAGCAGTGTATGAGGGTTCCTTTTTCTCCGCAACCTCTCCAACATTTGTTGCTATTAGTTTTAGATATTTTTGTCATTCTAACGTGGGTAAGGTGATATCTTAGTGTAGTTTTGATTTGCATTTCCCTGATGATCAGCGATGATGAGCATCTTTTCATGTGCTTATTGGCCATCAGTATATCTTCTTTGGAGAAATGTCTGTTCATGTCTCGAGCCCATTTTTTGATTGGGTTGTTTGATGTTTTGTGGTTGAGTTGCGAGAGTTCTTTATATATTAAGGATATTAAGCCTTTGTCAGATATATGACTTGCAAATATTTTTTCCCAGTTAGTGGGTTGTTTTTTTTTCAATCCTGTTTTCATTTGCCTTGAAGAAGCTCTTTAATCTGATGAAGTCCCATTTGTTTATTCTTTCTATTGTTTCCCTTCTCTGAGAAGGCATGGTGTCCAAAAAGATCCTTTTAATACTGATGTCAAAGAGTGTACTGCCTACGTTTTCTTCCAGAAGCCTTATGGTTTCAGGTCTCACCTTTAGGTCTTTAATCCATTTTGAGTTTATTTTGGTGAATGGTGAAAAAGAATGGTCAATTTTCCTTCTTTTCCATGTGGCTTTCCAGTTTTCCCAGCACCATTTGTTGAAAAGACTTTCTTTTCTCCACTGTATGCCCTCAGCTCCTTTGTCAAAGATAAGCTGTCCATAGATGTGTGGTTTTATTTCTGGGCTTTCAATTTTGTTCCATTGATCTGTGCACCTGTTTTTGTACCAGTACCATGCCTTGGCCTTCTCCCGGCCCACAGGGTGGCCAGTGTTTCTGCGGAGCAGGGGCGACGATGCCTCTGGATGCCAGGGTTTGTAGAGTGCAGCCGGCCTTCTCCCCTCAGGCGATGAGTTCGACTCGAGCCTCCACAACTAGTGTCCCTGCGCAGAGAAGGCTGAGTAGCGCAGCACTTGTGCGAGCAGGCTCTTAGGCTGGTGCCCCAGAAGGTGTGAGCCCCACGCCTCTTTGGCTGTTTTCCCAGACTCGGGAGAGCATCCTGGGCTGAGGGCCTCCCTGATCGGGGAGACGCGGCCCGCTGGCTCAGCAAAGCCAGGCCGGCGCTTTCACGAGACACCGCCTGAGGTCTCCTGGCAGATTGCTCTTCCCGTCTGCCGTTGTCACACTGAGGATGTGGAGGTCCCTGGGCTGGGACTGGACACTGGATTCCCAAGGGTCGAGTGGGGATCTGCTTAGTGTGACTGGCCCTGTGCGAATTTCTTTCCAGGCTAACACACCGATCCGGAGGACGAGGGGGGCCAAGACGGCATGCATTGCAGGTAACTCGGAAGAATCCCGGGACTCCATTGGAGGGGGCCATCTGGGCATCTCCGATCGAGGGAATTCAGCGAGCGCTGACTATCCCCGTTTCCCCCATGCACGCAACCGCCAAGCGTCCCTTACCCAGAGTGCTCTGTGTTTCTCACCGTGGTCCTCAGATGGGCCAATTCCGTGATCTCGCTCCAGTGTGGTCACGTGCAGTCAGATGCCGGAGGTGTGCTCATCTGTCAGCGGATGGCGTGCACTCTCCCGCTCTCTCGTTTTTCTGTCACCCAGCGGAGGACGCATGTCTGCCTCTGCCCGGTTGCCGTTCCCACGGTGGCGGCTATTTCATGGCCAGGACAGTCATTCGTGACCAAAGTCCGCATCATGCCCCAGTAGGGAGAGAGGCAGACCTTGCAGTGTCCAGATTTCTAGGAGTCGACAGTGGTGCCAGAGCCAGGCAGGGTTCACTTGGCAGCTCTCTGTGCATTTCCACCAACTGGATGCAAGAGTGCTGACGCCGCCTTTAGGGTCCTCTGAGTGTGTGGATGTGTGATGACTCTTGTGGAGTAGAGGCGCTCGTTCTCCTTGCTCAAGAGCTCATTTTCTGCTCGGTGCTCTGAGCAAGCTCTGCTCGCTCTCTCCTCCTCTGTCTCTGTCTGTGTGTCTGTCTCTCTCCCTCTCTCTCTCTGTGTCTCTCTCTGTCTGTCTCTCTGTCTCTGTCTCTGTCTCTCTCTTTCTCTCATCAGCTCACGCTGGATCGCTCGGTCTCTCGTGCTCTCTGACTTTCTCCCTGCTCACCCAACCCCCCGGCCCTCTCTGTCTCTGTCTCTGTCTTTTTCCAACTCTCTCTCCTGTTCCCACTTCAACTGCGGCCTGGCCCCAGCCAGAGGAGGATTGTGTGATCTCCCTGGCTGAGCCCTACCCATTGCTCTTCTGTGACCAGACCCTTCCACCTTCCAGGGAAAGCAGCTCTAGTAATGTGCGCTTCCCAATGCCGCTTGTTTCCACTTGTGCCCTCCCTCCCCCCACAGGCTCAGCAGGGATGTGCCGCCCACGGTCGAGCATCCGCTCCTGAGAGCGTGCCTGAAGGACTACTTTTGGAAATGTGCCATGGATGTCGGCAAGTCCGAGTCCTGCTGGACTCAGTCGAGCAGTGCCGTCTTCTGCTTCCAGGGCCTGGCCGTCTCCTCCCTGGCAGACACCCCGAGTGAGTATGGCCGCTGTGCAGGTGCTAAGGCTCCAGCTGGACTCCCTGGGCGGTCCGTGTCCTTGGCATGCCAGCCCTTGGGCTGTGCAGACAGACACATTGAAGGGAATCAGGCTGGAGGACAGAGTTGGAAGCACAGACGGGAGACGCTTGAGGGAGTTGCGCTCCCTTCCTTCTTGTCAGGATATGCCCAGGTGCCCCTGGCCCCAGTGACACATCACGGGACCCAAAGCCGGCAGGACAAACTCAGCTCCCCTGTGCCGCACGTAGCGCCAGGGCAGGTGTCTGTCAAACATCCCCACTGGCGTGAAATGTCTCCTCCCACCTTCAGTGCTCTAACTTTCACGCCTGAGGCATGTCCCTCCAGATTCTGGGCCCACCCCATGCGCCTGGCCTCCTTGTGGACATCTGCCTCCAAGATGCCTCCTGGGCTTCACTCTTCTGGGCCCCACTCTCCGTCTCCGTCACGTTGGCCTCTCTTCCAACTCGGAAGCAGTCCTCGGAAGAACGCCCCTAGCCACCTGTCCCGTTTCCCGTGCTCCCGTGTTTCCCGCGTGCGAGCCTAGGCCTTGGCCTTCTCCCAGCCCACAGGGTGGCCAGTGTTTCTGCGGAGCAGGGGGCGACGATGCCTCTGGATGCCAGGGTTTGTAGAGTGCAGCCGGCCTTCTCCCCTCAGGCGATGAGTTCGACTCGAGCCTCCACAACTAGTGTCCCCGCGCAGAGAAGGCTGAGTAGCGCAGCACTTGTGCGAGCAGGCACTTAGGCTGGTGCCCCAGAAGGCGTGAGCCCCACGCCTCTTTGGCTGTTTTCCCAGACTCGGGAGAGCCTCCTGGGCTGAGGGCCTCCCCGATCCCTCGGGGAGACGCGGCCCGCTGGCTCAGGAAAGCCAGGCCGGCGCTTTCACGAGACACCGCCTGAGGTCTCCTGGCAGATTGCTCTTCCCGTCTGCCGTTGTCACGCTGAGGATGTGGAGGTCCCTGGGCTGGGACTGGACACTGCATTCCCAAGGGTCGAGTGGGGATCTGCTTAGTGTGACTGGCCCTGTGCGAATTTCTTTCCAGGCCAACACACCGATCCGGAGGACGACGGGGGCGTCCAAGACGGCCTGTGTTGCAGGTAACTCGGAAGAATCCCGGGGCTCCATTGGAAGGGGCCATCTGGGCATCTCCGATCGAGGGAATTCAGCGAGCGCTGACTATCCCCGTTTCCCCCATGCACGCAACCGCCAAGGGTCCCTTTCCCAGAGTGCTCTGTGTTTCTCACCGTGGCCCTCAGATGGGCCAATTCCGTGATCTCGCTCCAGCGTGGTCACGTGCAGTCAGATGCCGGAGGTGTGCTCATCTGTCAGCGGATGGCGTGCACTCTCCCGTTCTCTCTTTTTTCTGTCACCCAGCGGAGGACGCATGTCTGCCTCTGCCCGGTTGCCGTTCCCACGGTGGCGGCTATTTCCTGGCCAAGACAGTCATTCGTGACCAAAGTCCGCATCGTGCCCCAGTAGGGAGAGAAGCAGACCTCGCAGCTCCCAGATTTCTAGGAGTCGACAGTGGTGCCGGAGCCAGGCAGGGTTCACTTGGCAGCTGTCTGTGCATTTCCACCATCTGGATGCAAGAGTGTTGACGCCGCCTTTAGGGTCCTCTGAGTGTGTGGGTGTGTGATGACTCTTGTGGAGTGGAGGTGCTCGTTGTCCTTGCTCAAGAGCTCATTTTCTGCTCGGTGCTCTGAGCAAGCTCTGCTCGCTCTCTCCTCCTCTGTCTCTGTCTGTGTGTCTGTCTCTCTCCCTCTCTGTCTCTGTGTCTCTCTCTGTCTGTGTCTCTGTCTGTGTCTCTGTCTCTCTCTCGTCGGCTCTCGCTGGATCGCTCTCTCTCTCGCGCTCTCTGTCTCTCTCCCTGCGCGCCCCACCCCCCGGCCCTCTCTGTCTCTGTCTCTGTCTTTTGCCAGCTCTCTCTCCTGTTCCCACTTCAACTGCGCCCTGGCCCCAGCCAGAGGAGGATTGTGTGATCTCCCTGGCTGAGCCCTTCCCATTGCTCTTCTGTGAGCAGACCCTTCCACCTTCCAGGGAAAGCAGCTCTAGGAATGTGTGTTTCCCAAAGCCGCTTGTCTCCACTTGTGCCCTCCCTCCCCCCACAGGCTCGGCAGGGATGTGCCGCCCACGGTCGAGCCTCCGCTCCCGAGAGCGTGCCTGGAGGAATACTCCTGGACATGTGCCACGGATGTTGGCCAGTCCGCGTTCTGCTGGACTCAGTCGAGCAGTGCCGTCTTCTGCTTCCAGGGCCTGGCCGTCTCCTCCCTGGCAGACACCCCCAGTGAGTATTGCCGCTGTGCAGGTGCTAAGGCTCCAGCTGGACTCCCTGGGCGGTCCGTGTCCTTGGCATGCCAGCCCTCGGGCTGTGCAGACAGACACATTGAAGGGAATCAGGCTGGAGGACAGAGTTGGAAGCACAGACGGGAGACGCTTGAGGGAGCTGCGCTCCCTTCCTTCTTGCCGGGATACGCCCAGGTGCCCCTGGCCCCACTGACACATCATGGGACCCAAAGCCGGCAGGACAAACTCAGCTCCCCTGTGCCGTACGTAGCGCCAGGGCAGGTGTCTGTCAAACATCCCCACGGGCGTGAAATGTCTCCTCGCACCTTCAGTGCTCTAACTTTCACGCCTGAGGCATGTCCCTCCAGATTCTAGGCCCACCCCGTGCGCCTGGCCTCCTTGTGGACATCTGCCTCTGAGACGCCTCCCGGGCTTCACTCTTCCGGGCCCCACTCTCCGTCTCCGTCACGTTGGCCTCTCTTCCGAAGCAG
>NW_025794572.1:0-17845 GCF_021613505.1 Equus quagga | reverse complement strand
ATGTTGAACTGCCAACCCCAGTACCTCAGAATATGACCTTATTTGGAGACAGGGTCTCTGGCGAGGAGAAGTTCAGACGATGTCATTAGGGTGGGCCCTGATCCAGTGTAACTGGTCTCCTTATGAAAAGGGGAAATTTGGGCCCAGAGACAGACCGTCATGTGAGGATGAAGGCAGAGATCAGGTGCTGCATCGACAAGCGAAGGAACGCCAAAGATTGCCAGTGAACAATGAGAAGCTGGGGGCGAGCCAAGGACAGACTCCCCCTCACACCCCTCAGAAATAAGCCCTTCTGACACCTGGATCTCGGATTTCCAGCCTCCAGGACTGTGACACCAATTTCTGTTGTTTAAGCCAACCACTGTGTGGTATTTTGTTACAGCAGCTCCAGCAAACTAGTACAAGATCCTAAGTGGGAAATAGAAATTCTAGGACAGTGGTTCTCAGTTGTGGTTCCCAGACCAGCAGCATTAGAATCACCCAGGAACTTGCTGGAAGTGCACACTCCTGGGTCCCTCTCTGTATCTTCTGAATCGGGAACTCTGGGAGTGGGCTCCAGCAAGGTGTTTTAATAAGCCTTCCAGATTATTCTGATGCACGGTACAGCTTGAGAACCACTGGTCTGAAGAAATTGCCTATTCCTGGGCAGCTGGAAGGACTCTGAAAAATGGGAATCCGAAACTGTTGAACCAGACATAACTTTATTCACAGTGGGGCTCTTTGTCAACTTTTTTTCATTCTGGTATAATACACATAACATAAAATTTACCATCTTAACCATTTTTAAGTGTACCATTCAGTGGTATTAAGTTCTTACTGTTATGCAACCGTCACCATCATCCATCTCTGTAACTCTTTTCATCTTGCAACACTGAAACTCTATACCTATTAAACAATAAATCTCCATTCTCCCCCGCCCCAGACCCCGGCAACCACCATTCTACTTTCTATCTCTATCATTTCATTACTCTAAGTACCTCATATTAGTGGAATTATACAGTATTTGTCTATTTGTGACTGGCTTACTTCACTTAGCGTAATGTCCTCAAGGTTCACCCATGTTGTAGCATATGTCAGAGTTTCCTTGCTTTTTAAGGCTGAGAACTATTCCATTGTATGTATATACCATATTTTGCTTATCCATTTATTAATGGACATTGGGTTGCATCCGTTTTTTAGCTATTGTGAATAATGCTGCTCTGAACATAGGTGTACAAATATATCTCTTCAAGACCTGCTTTGAAATCTTTTGGGTATATACCCCAAAGTGGAATTTCTGGGTCATATGGTCATTCTACTTTTAATTTTTTGAGGAACTGCCTTACTGTTTCCCACAGGGGCTATACCATTTTACATTCCTACCAAGAGTGCACAAGTGTTCCAATTTCTCCACATCCTCCTCAACACTTGGTATTTATGTTTTGATCATGACCATCCAAATGAGTTTGAAGTGGTATCTGCATTTATCTAGTGATTAGCGGTGTAGGACATCTTTTCATGTGCTTGTTGGCCTTTTGTATATCTTCTTTGGAGAAATATCTATTCAAGTCCTTTGCCCATTTTTTAATTAGGCTGTTTTTTGTTGCTGAGTTTTAGGAGTTCTCTATATATTCTGAATCCTATTCCCATATCAGATATGTGATTTGCAAATATTTTCTACCATTCCATAGGTTGCCTTTTTCTCTGCTAATTGTGTCTTTTGATGAACAAATTTTTTTCTTTTCCATGAATTACAATTTGTCTATTTTTTCTTTTGTTGCCTATGCCTTTGGTGTCATATCCAAGATATTATTGCCAATTCCAACATTGTGAAGATTTTTCCCTATGTTTTCTTCTAAGAGTTTTATGGTTTAGGCCTTACATTTAGGTCATGGATCTACTTTTAGTTAATTTTTGAATATAGTGTAATGTAAGGGTCCAATGTCATTCTTTTGCTTGTGGATATCCAGTTTTCCCAGCACCATTGACTGAAAACACTGTCCTTTTTCCATTGAATAGTCTTGGTGCCCTTGTCAAAATCATTTCACCACATGTGCAGGAGTTTATTTCTAGGCTCACTGTTCTATTCTGTTTGTCTATATGTCTGTCTTCATGCTAGAATCCCACTATTTTGATTACTGTAGCTTTGTAGTTAAGTTTTGAAGTCAGGAAGTGTGAGTCCTCCTATTTTGTTCTTTTTCAAGGTTCTTTTGGCTCACCAGGGTTCTTTGAGATTCCATATGAATTCAGGATGGTTTTTCTATTTCTGACAAAAATATCATTGGGATTTTGGTAGGGAACTCATTAAATCTGCAGATCACCTTGGGCGGTATTGACCTCTTAACAATATTAAGTCTTCCAATCCGTGAGCATAAGATGTCCTTCTATTTCTTTATGTCTTCCTCAATTCCTTTCAGAAATGTTTTATAGTTTTCAGTGTACAAGTCTTTCACCTCCTTGGCTAAGTTAATTCCTAAGCATTATATTCTTTTTGATGCTGTTGGAAATGGAATTGTTTTCTTAATTTCCTTTTCAAATTGTTCATCGTTAGTGTATAGAAATGCAACAGATTTTCCTGTGTGGACTTCATATCCTGCTTCCTTGCAGAAATCAATTAGCTCTAACAATATTTTTGTGGAATCTTTGGCGTTTTCTACGTATAAGATCATATCATCTTACATGTAGAAAATTTTAGAAATTTTACTTCTTCCTTTCCAATTTGAGTGCCTTTTATTTCTTTTCCTTGACAAATTTCTCTGGCTGGAACTTCCCATACTATGTTGAATAGAAGTAGAAACACATCCCTGCCTTGTTTCTGATCTTGGAGGCAAAGCTTTCAGTCTTTCGCCACTGAGTATGATACTCACTGTGAGTTTTTCATATATGGCTTTCATTATGTTGAAAGACTTTCCTTCTGTTCCTGTTTTGTTTTTATCATGAAAGGGTGTTGATTTTTGTCAAATGCTTTTCCAGCATTGCTGGAGATGATCATGTGGTTTTTATCTTTCATTCTGTTAATGTGGTGATTACATTGATCAATAGTCGTATATTGAGCCATCTTTGCATTCCAGGAAGAAATCCCACTTAGACATGGTGTATAATTCTTTTAATATACTGATGAATTCTACTTGTGAATATTCTGTTGAGAATTTTTGCATCAATGTTCATAAAGGATATTGGTCTGTAGTTTTCTTTTCTTGTGGTATCTGTCTGACTTTGGTATCAGGATACTGCTGGCCTCATTGAATGAGTGAATGTTTCCTCCTCTTCAGTTTTTTGGTAAGTTTGAAAAAGATTTGTGTGTGTTCTTCTTTAAGTATTTGGTAGAATTCAGTATTGAAGTCATCAGATCAAGGCCTTTTCTTTGTCAGGAGATTTTGACTACTGATTTAATCTCCTTACTAGTTATAGTAAGACTATAGTAAGACCTGTAGTTGTAGGTCTATTCAGATTTTCTATTTCTTAGTGATTTAGTTTTGGGAGATTTTGTTCTTCTAGGAATTTGTCCCTTTTATCTAAGTTATCCAATTTGCTAGCATAAAATTGTTCATATTTTACTCTTATACCCTTTTTATTTCTGTAGAATCTGTAGTAATTTTGCCCATTTCATTTCTTGTTTTAGTAATTTGAGTCTTTTTTCTTAGTCCACCTGCTGAAAGATTGACAATGTTGTTGATCTTTCCAAGGAAAAAAATTTTCATTTCGTTAACTTTCTCTATTCTTTTTCTATTCTCTATTTCATTTATCTCTGCTCTAATCTTTATTTCCTCCCTTCTGCTAGAGTTTAGTTTAGTTTATTCATCTTCTAATCCCTTAAATTGTGAAGGTAGGTTATTGATTTGGGACCTTTCTTCTTTTTCAATGGAAGCATTTTTAGCTATAGATTTCCCCTTCGCACTGCCCTTGCTGTGTCCCATGTGTTCTGGTATGTTGTGGTTTAGTTTTCATTTGTCTCTATGTAATTTTTAATTTCCCTGGTGATTTCTTCTTGATCAATTGTTTGCTTAAGAGTGTGTTGTTCAATTTCCACACATTTTTTAATTTTCCAGTTTTCTTTCTGCTGTTGATTTCTAACTTCATCCCATTGTTGTAAGAGAAGATACCTTGTATGATATCTATCTTTTAAATCTATCGAGAATTGATTTGTGGCCTAACATATGGCTTTCCTAGAAAATGACCCATGTGCACTTGAGAAGAATGTGGATTCTGTTTTTGTTGGGTAGAGTACTCTGTGTATATCTATTTGGTAAAGTCCATTTATGGTGTTTTTAAGTCCTCTATTTCCTAACTTATCTTCTCTCTGTTTCTTCTTTGCATTATTGAAGGTAGACTAGTAGAGTATTATTAAATAATGGTTTCCGACTATTACTGTAGAACTATTTCTCCTTTCAATTGTTGATTCTTTGCTTCACATATGTTTAATGGTCTGTTATTAGCTGCATAAATGTTTATAATTGTTATATATTCTTGCTGTCTTGGATCCTTTATTAATATATAATGCCCTTTCTCTCTCAGAATTTTTTATTTAAAGTCTATTTTGTCTGATATTAGGATAGTAAATCCCACTCTCTTTTGGTTACTTTTGTTATGGAATATCATTTTCCCTCCTTTCACTTTTAACTTATTTGTGTCTTGGATCTAAATTGAGTCTCTTATAGACAGCATATAGTTGGATCATTTTTTTAATCCATTCTGCCAATCTCTGTCTTCCAATTGGAGAATTTAATCCATTTATACTTAAAGTAATTGCTGATAAGGAAGGGCTTCTGTCATTTTGTTTTGTTTTCTATATGCCTTATAGTTTTATTGCCTCTCATTTTCTTCATTACAGTCTTCTTTTGTATTTAATTGATTTTTGTAGTGAAAATTTAAAGTTCTTGCTTATTTCCTCTTGTGTATATTCAATAGCTATTTTCTTTGCAGTTACCAAAGGGACTACATCTAACATCCTAAAGTTATAACACTGTACTTGAATTTATACCAGTTAATTTCAATATCATACAAAAACTCTACTCCTTTTCAGCTCTGTCTCCATCCCTTTCAGTTGTTGATGTCACAAAATTACATCTTTATACACTATGTGTCCAAGCCCATAAACTAATACTTTTGTAATGCATTCATCCCTTAAATAGAAAACAAAATATATTCACAGGGGTTGAGTAATACATTTCCCTGCCATCCTCCTCACTTCACCCTCCCTCCCACTGCACTCTGTGAGTCAAGGAACATGTCTTAGTTTTCTTTACATCTGCTTCAGAGTTTACCACAATGCAGTGATCCTTCAGCAAAAGTGCCCCAAAGCTTCTTTTTAATGAGTGTGTGAAATGGAATTGAAGTAGACTTTTTAAAACCCTGAAGAATAAAATGTAATAAAGACTAACAGGTATCAAGCAGTTAGTATAATTCAGGCACTCTTTTAATGGCTCTATATGTTATTTCATCTTATTCTTATGGAAGCCACATGTGAGGACTTTACTATTATCTGTATTTTATTATTACCTGTATTATATGTATCAGTTAAGGAAACTGAGACTCTGATATATGAATAGCTTTCCAAGGGTCAGGTGATTTTAGGGAGCCATGATGTGGACTAGTTTCATCTAATTCCAGAGCTTAGATCTTTAACCACTTCACTCCACAGGTGTGGGGCACAATGAAAACAATGACAGGTGAAAACTTTCCCAGTTCAGAGATCTCTGTGGTCACTCCAGGGTAGAAGGGAAAACGATGAAGGCAAAGTCACCTTCTCAGAAAGGTCCTTCCTGACATTCTTTTCTGGAGTTTGGGCTGCTCCTCCAGATGTCCTCATCTGAGCACTTATCACCTTGCACCAAAATAGCGTGTGGATTCCACCACCGGCAGCTGTAGAATGGGGCTCATGGGTCTCCTCTATCACTGGACCCCCAGCCCTTAGCCTAAAACCTAGTACACATTCAATAAATATTTTTGAATGAACGCATCGAAGAATACAAGAAAGGGGCCGGCCCCGTGGTCGAGTGGTTAAGTTCACGTGCTCTGCTGCAGGTGGCCCAGTGTTTTGTCAGTTCGAATCCTGGGCGTGGACATGGCACTGCTCATCAAGCCATGCTGAGGCGGTGTCCCACATGCCACAACTGGAAGGACCCACAACTATGTACTGGGGGGCTTTGGGGAGAAAAAGGAAAAAAAATTTAAAAATCTTAAGAAAAAAGAATACATGAAAAAGAAGAAATGCTCCCTCATCTGTCCCATCACTGGTCTCTGCACTCCCACACAGGAGGTGAGTCACATACAGGGGAACACCAACCAGAGCTGAAAACTTATTCAGGTTCCCGGACATCTTCTCCATTAGGAGGAAGGGCAGCTGAGAGCAATGAGGGGCAGAGATGTCTGTTTTTGGGAATAGAGAATGGGGACAAGAGAAAAAAGAAGGGAGGAAGAAAGGTGATAGAGATGTATTAACAATTTCTGACCCAGGGCCACATCAATCAAGTTTAAACCAAGATAAATCTCCCAGATATTTTCACAGCAAACTTGCTCCCCTTCCTCCCCCTTCTTCCCATTTCTGTCCTTCTTCTTCTTCTTTCCCTTCTTCTCTTGCTCCTCCTACTGTTCCTTCCTGTTCCTCCTCTTCTTCTAATTTCCCCAAGGCCTAAGGACTGTGGACTTCACGTTCTCGCCAGTGAGAAATAGTTGACACTTGGGGTGGAGAGGATTGCAGGGGCTTGTTATCATCAGATTTGCATCCGAGAGGAAAACAGAATAAAATGTCTAAGATTTAGTTATAGGTCAGGACTGATGTCATTGACGTCCTATCTGTACTGATAACACGTTGAAGATGATTTGGCTACTTGGCTCCTTTTGTATAAGCACCTGATGATAGGAGCCAAGGAGCCATCAAACCACAGCCCAGGAAAAGTCACCATCATCACAGGACTCCCAGTCCCATCCATCCCCAGGGAGATTGCCCTACAGCTACAGCTAGAATATACCAGATATGGTTACTGGGAGTATCTCTTTCCCTATGTAGTGCCCCCCCCCCCCAAAAAAGAGCTCTTTCTCCTTTAGGATCTTCAGGTTAAGGATGCAAATTGATCAGTCCATCTGGGTGACTTAGGAAGGGTTAGGATAAAATGCTTCCCCCCTGCCCTTAATTCCTCTGGCTATTTTAACAGCTACTTGAAAAAGGCGTGAGGGGTGACCTGCTCCTTTAGCAAGATTCCTGAGCCCTAACATACCAATCACAGAAGTGGTTAAAGTAGAATCAACCAGAACAGCAGACATTTTTTTGAACTATCCTACTCTGCTTCATCCTCTGCAGGAAAAGAATTCACAAAAACACCAACCTTGAATCAATGTGATTTATTTTCCTATCCTCTGCCATTAACATTCTACTTACTAGGTAAGTTGTTCCCCATCCTTGGGATCCCATGGTTGGGAGAAGATGTCTGGATCCCATGCCATGAAGCTCTCACCCGGAGAAAAAAAGCACAGCTGCCTCAGTTATCTCCAGCCTGTTGCTAAAACTAGCATGAGTTCTGTATCTATGCCAATCAAAACCACAGAAATCCCCCCAAAACTGCAAGGGGTCGACTCTGGGGAGAATCCTTCTCCACCAATGCAGTGCTGGGAAATAAGGAGAGGGAGACATGGTAATGAGAGATCTGTCAGTGAGGCCAATGACATCTTAGTGGGAATCTCTGGTCCTTGTCAGACTTTCCATTGGCAGCGTTGATCTATTCCTCACGTAAAAACCTCTCTTCCTTTAGCTCTAGTGATTTCATTATCTCATGACTTTTCTTCAACTTCTCTGAACATTCATCCTCAGGTTCCTTGACTGGGTTCTTCCTTCATGAATTCCTTAAGTGCTGTTCCCTACTAGAGGACACATCTCTCTCTCCCTTATGGATTGCGCGACCCCTTTGCCTTCAGTTACTAAGAATTAACTCAAGGCCCCCAAATCTCTACTTCCAAACCAAATATTTCTTGTGCTGAAGACCTAAAAATCCAGTTGCCACCTGGATGTCCACACAAGTACCTCAAGCTCTACATGACCAAAGGAGAGTTAATTATATCCCTCTTTACCCAAAACCAGTTCATCAACCAGATATCCTGACTTGATAAATGACAGTCTGTCAACCAAATGAAGATGATGGGGTTATTCTAAAGTTCCTCCCTTCCCATCTTCTGTATTCAACTGGTCACAAATTTAAAATCATTAGAATTCATCATTAACCACCATTCATCCCCAAGCACACTGCTCTACTTCAGGCCTTTATCTGGATTATTGAACCTAATTCAACACTGCTCTGCTTGTCCCTACTAGAATGTCACCACTGTGCAAACAGCATGGTCTTTGTAAAATATGCAGATGACCAGGTCAATCTTCCCTTGAAATAATTTAATGCTCCCATCACCGACAGCATAAAGTCCAGAATCATTGTCATGATGTAAAAAGTCCCTCCATGATCTGGCTCCTGTTAACATGTCCAACATCAGCTCCTGCCTCTACCTGACATACATCCCATGCTCGAAATTTACAAAACAGCTTGCTGCTCCCACAACATGACATGCTCTCTCTAACACTGATTTTTAATGTGCTCTGCCCCCTACCTAAATTGCACTGACACATCCTAAACTTCTAGACATTGCTCAAGACACAGCTCAGAAGTTACCTTTCCTGCCGTTGCTACCCCACACCCCAGCAGAGTCAGGTGCTCCTATAGCCCCTCATTAATATTTCTATATACCTTGGATACATCAGACTACAATTGTGTGTTTGTGTGAATGTCTGTCCTACTAAACACTGAGCAAGGAACATGCCATCTTCATGTCTCCCACACAAGCACAGCATAGGTGCTCACTGCGTGCTTTGTTGAGGTGCATGCAGGCACGTGCACACATTATATTACACATGCTTTGGGCCATGGCTGAAAGGGGCCATGAGAGCCAGGTTGTCACAAAGAGAATGAATGCACAGAGACCCACTTGTTTAGTGTCCCCATACTCATCATTCTCCCATAGGATCCCAGGTCCTCCTAGACAGCAAAACTCCCTCACCCTCAGTGGGAGAAGGACAAGTTGATGGCTGAGGAAGGAAAAAGAGTTAGGATATTCAGGGTCACCTACCAGGAGCTAAGGCTCAGAATACATGATTCTTGATCCCCACCTAGTGGTGATAGGCAGTAACTGCAACCAAATAATACCAAGATATAAAAAAAGAGAGTCACTCCCTCTAGCAATATCAAAGGTTATATTAGATCTCCAGGCCAGAGAGATAATGACAAGTACCCAGAAAATAGTCCTGAGGACACTGAAATATGTAATCTAAATGACAAAGAATTCAAAATAGCCATCATCAAAAAACTCAACGAGTTAAAACAGAATGTAGAGAAGCAATTCCACAAGTTTAGGAGCTACTTCACAAAAGAGATCAAAACTGTAAAGAAGAATCAATCAGAAATATGAGAGATGAAAGACACAGTGAAAGAAATAAAACAAAATATGCGTTCCCTGAATGCTCGAGTGGACATCAGAGAAAAGTGTATCAGCTTAATCGAAGATAGACGTGTTGAAATGCTCCAGATAGAGGAGGAGAGAGAACTAAGACTAAAAATAAGTGAAGAAAGTCTCTGAGAAATATCCAATTCAGTTAGGAAATGCAACATAAGAATTATAGGTATTCAAAAAGGAGAAGAGAAGGTATTCAAACAGAGAATGCTTGTTCAAAGAAATAATAGCAGAGAACTTCCCAAACCTAGGGAAGGAGATGGAAATCCATGTGGAAGAGGCTATCAGATCTCCTAAATATGTCAGTGTAAAAAGACCTAGTGTAAGGCATATAGTAGTGAAAGTGGCAAAAGTGAATGACAAAGAAAGAATCCTGATGGCAGCAAGGCAGAAGAAAATAACCTACAAAGAACCCCAGTCAGGCTTTCAGCAGATTTCTCAGCAGAAATCTTACAGAACAGGAGATAATGGAAGGATAAATTTAAAATACTGAAAGACAAAAACTTTCAGCTAAGAATACTCTATCTAGTGAAAATATCCTTCAGATATGACAGAGAAATAAAAACTTTCCCAGACACACAAAAGCTGAGGGAGCTCATGACCACAAGATCTGCCGCCTACAAGAAATGGTCAAGAAGGCCCTCATACCTGAAAAAAAAATGTTTTCAAAACCTTGAGCAAGGAGATAAATAGACAGACAAAATCAGAAAATTGTAACTGTCTATCAGAACAGTTTAGCAAACAGTTAATTATAACATTAAAGATAAAGGGAAGGGAAGCATCAAAGATAACTATAATCACTTCTTTTTAATCACAAACTCACAACACAAAATGGAATAAGTTGTGACAACAATAACTTAGGGAAGAGGAAGGGATGGAACCTGCTTAGGTGGAGATAAGAGGCTATCAGAAAATGCGCTATCTCATCTACGGGATCTTTTGTACAAACCTCATGGTGACCACTAAACAAAAAATCAGAACAGAGACACAAATGATAAATAAAGAGAAAACTGAGAAAACCATCCTAGAAAATCACCAAACTGAAATGGCAATGAGAAATCCCTGGGACAAGAAACAAGGGAAATACAGAACAACCAGAAAAACACGAGATAAAGCGGCAGCATTAAGCCTTCATTTATCAACAACCACTCTAAATGTAAACGGATTGAATTCTCCAATCAAAAAACAGAGTGGCTGGATGGATTAAAACACAAGACCCAACAATATGTTGCCTCCAGGAAACACATCTCGGCTCTAAAGACGAACAGGCTCAGAGTAAAGGGATGGAATATGATACTCCAAGCCAATGGCAAACAAAAGAAAGCAGATGTGGCCATACTTATATCAGACAAAGTAGACTTCAAGATAAAAAAGGCAATGGGACACAAAAAGGGACGGCATATAATGATAAAAGGGACATTCCACCAGAGGACAGAACACTTATGAATATATATGCACCTAACACAGGAGAACCAAAGTACATAAAGCAACTATTAACAGACCTATAGGGGGAAATGAACAGGAACAAGATAGTAGTAGGGGAACTCAATGCCCTGCCTATATTAATGGATGGATCATTGAGACAGAATGTCAACAAGGGAATAATGATGAAAAACTAGACCAGATGGACTTAATAGATATATATAGAACACTCCATCCAAAAACAGCAGAACACACATTCTTCTCGAGTGCACATGCAACATTCTCAAAGATAGATCATATGTTGGGAAACAGGGCAAGCCCCCCAAATCTAAGAAGATTGAAATTATATCAAGCATCTTTTCTGACCATAATGCTGTGAAACTAGAAATCAACTGCAAGAAAAAGCTGGGAAAGTGACAAATATGTGGAGACTAATCAACATGCTACCGAATGACCAATGGATCAATGAAGAATTGAAGGAGAAATCAAAAAATATCTGAAGACAAGTGAAAATGAAAATACATCATACGAACTCATATGGGTTGCAGCAAAAGTGGTCCTAAGAGAGAAATTCATAACAATACAAACCCACCTTAACAAACAAGAAAAATCTCAAATAAGTAATCTTAAATTACACCTAATAGAACTAGAAAAAGAAGAAGAAAGCCCAAAGTCAGCAGAAGGAGGGAAATAATAGAAATTAGAGCAGAAATAAAGGAAATAGAAACCAAGAAAACAGTAGAAAGGATTAATGAAACTAAGAGCTGGTTCTTTGAGCGGATAAATAAAATTGAAAATCCTTTAGCCAGAGTCACGAAGAAAAAAAGAGACAAGGCTCAAATAAATAAAACTAAAAATGAAAGACGAGAAATTACAATGGATACCACAGAAACACAAAGGATTATAAGAGAATACAATGGAAAAGTGTACGCTAAAAAACTGGCAAACCTAGAAGAAATGGATAAATTCTTAGACTCATGCAACCTCCCAAAACTGAGTCAAGAAGAAATAGAGAATCTGGACAGACCAATCATAGGTAAAGAGACCGAAACAGTAATCAAAAACCTCCCAAAGAAGAAAGTCCAGAACCGGGTGGCTTCTCTGGAGAATTTTATCAAACATTCAAAGACGATTTAATTCCTATCCTCCTCAAACTATTCAAAAAAGAAGATGGAGCACTTCCTAACACCTTCTATGAGGCCAACATCACCCTGATCACGAAGCCAGACAAGGACAACACAAAGAAGGAAAATTACAGGCCAATGTTGCTGATGAACATAGATGCAAAAATACTCAATAACATATTGGCAAATGGGGGGCCAGCCAGGTGGCGCAGCAGTTAAGTTCGCATGTTCTTCTTCTCGGCGGCCCAGGGTTCACCGGTTCGGATCCCATGTGCGGACATGGCACTGCTTGGCAAAAGCCATACTGTGGTAGGCGTCACATATATAAAGTAGAGGAAGATGGGCATGGATGTTAGCTCAGGGCAAGTTTTGCTCAGCAAAAAGGAGGATTGACAGCAGTTAGCTCAGGGCTAATCTTCCTCAAAAAAAAAAAAATGGCAAACTGAATACAGCAATACCGTAAGAGGATCATAGACCATGATGAAGTGAGTTTTATACCAGGGACACAGGGATGGTTCAACATCCACAAATCAATCAATGTGATACAGCAGTAACAAAATGAGGAATAAAAACCACGTGATTATCTCAATAGGTGCAGAGAAAGCATTTGGCAAGATCCAACATCCATTTATCATAAAAATTCCCAATAAAATGGGTCAGAAAGAAAGTACCTCAACATAATAAAGGCCATATATGGCAAACCCACAGCCAACATCATACTCAATGGGGAAAAATTGAAAGTGATCCCTCCGATGACAGGAACAAGACACTCTCAACACTTTTTATTCAACATAGTACTGGAGGTTTTCACCAGAGCAAGCAGGCAAGAAAAAGAAATAAGAGGTATCCAAATAGGTGAGGAAGAAGTGAAACTCCTGCCCTATGCAAACGATGTGATTTGATATATAGTAAACTCTAAAGAATTCATTGGAAAACTATCAGAAATAATCAACAACCACAGCAAAGTTTCAGGGTACTCTGATAATGAACTAGCAGAAAGAGAACTCAAGAATACAATGCCATTTACAATTGCAACAAAAAGAATAAAATATTTAGGAATAAATTTAATCAAGGAGGTGAAAGACCTATACAATGAAAACAATAAGACATTGAAAGAAATTGATGATGACATAAAGAAACGGAAGGATATTCCATGCATGTGGATTGAAAGAATAAACATAGTTAAAATATCCATACTACCTAAAGCAATTTACAGATTCAATGCATTCCCAATCAGAATCCCAATGACATTCTTCATGGAAATAGAACAAAGAATCCTAAAACTCATATGGGGCAACAAAAGACCTAAATAGCTAAAACAATCCCGAGAAAAAAGAGCAAAGCTAGAGGCATCAAAATGCCTGACTTCAAAATATAGTACAAAGTTATGCTACCAAAACAGCATGGTACTGGGACAAAAACAGACACACAGATCAATGGAACAGAATTGAGAGCCCTAAAATAAACCCACACATCTGTGGACCGCTAATCTTTGATAAAGGAGCCAAGAACATAGAATGGAGAAAGGAAAGTCTTCAATAAATGGTGTTGGGAAAACTGGACGGGCACATGCAAAAGGATGAAAGTAATCCATTATCTTTCACCATACACAAAAATGAACTCAAAATGGATTAAAGACTTGAAGGTAAGATGTGAAACCATAAAACTCTCAGAAGTAAATATAGGCAGTACATTCTTTGACATAGGTCTTAGAAGGATCTTTTGGAATACCATGTCTACTCAGGCAAGGGAAACAAAAGGAAAAATAAACAAATGAGACTACATCAGACTAAAGAGTTTCTGCGAGGCAAAGGAAACCAGGAACAAAATGAAAAGAAAACCCATGACACAGAAGAAAATATTTGCAAATCATATATCCAACAAGGGGTTAATCACCAAAATATATAAAGAACTCATACAACTCAACAACAAAAACCCAAACAACCAGATCAAAAAATAGGCAGAGGATATGAACAGACATTTTTCTAAAGAAGATATACAGATGGCCCAGAGACACATGAAAAGATGTTCAGAATCACTAATCATTAGGGAAATGCAAATCAAAACCACAATGAGATATCACCTTACACCTGTTAGAATGGCTATAATTATCAAAACAACAAATAACAAATGTTGGAGAGGATGTGGAGAAAAGGGAACCCTCATACACTGCTGGTGGGAAGGCATTCTCCTGCAGCCACTATGGAAAATAGTATGGAGATTCCTCAAAAAACTAAGAATAGAAATACCATATGACCCAACTATCCCATTACTGGGTATTTATCTAAAGAACTTGAAATTAATAATGCAAAGAGAGTTATGCATCTGTGTGTTCATTGCAGCATTATTCACCATAGCCAACATGTGGAAGCAACCTAAGTGTCCATTGACTGATGAATGGATAAAGAAGATGTGGTTTATATATACAAAGGAATGCTACTCAGCCATTAAAAGAGACAAAATAGTGCCATTTTCAACAACATGGATGGACGCCGAGTGTATTATGTTAAGCAAAGTAAGCTAAGCTGAGAAAGACACACACTGTATGATTTCACTCATATGTGGAAGATAAACAAACACACGGACAAGGAGAACAGATTAGTGGTCACCAGAGTGGAAGGGGTTTGGGGGAAGGGGAAAAGGGGTAAACGGGCACATAGATATGATGACTGAGAAACAATAATGTACACCTGAAATTTCACAGTTATAAACTATTATGAGCGTAATGAAAGAATAAAAAAAGAAAAAGAAAATTTCCATATCAATTAGAGCTATTTGGTTGCCTAGAAATACAAGTTGTATGGTGGAATAAAAAAAAAAAAGAAGGAAATCCAGCCTAACTCGGACGTGTAGTTGGGAAATTTTCATGATAAAAAATAATCATAATAAATACAGTAAAAATTTTAATAGCCTTTCAGATCATCATGGGTATTTTTCTTTGATGCTATATGAAAATTCAAAAGGCAGTAATTTTTTTTTTTAAGATTGGCACCTGAGCTAAAAACTGTTGCCAATCTTTTTTCCTTCTGCTTTTTCTTCCCAAATGCCCCAAGTAGCTAGTTGTATATTTTACTTGTGGGTCCTCCTAGCTGTGGCATGTGGGACACCGCCTCAACGTGGCCTGATAAGCGTGCCATGTCTGCGTCCAGGATCTAAACCTGGAAAACCCTGGGCCGCCAAAGCGGAGTGCATGAACTTAACCACTCGGCATGGGGCCGACCCCCTGCACTATTTCTTTAAATGGTAGTTGTAATGTAGAATGTGAAACTTTGTCAATGAACTCCTTGTACTCAATCACGTTAACGTCTGTTGATCTACCCTGAACTATGAAAAAAAGTTATATTCATAAGAATAAATGAAAGACCAGCCCAGGAGAACAAAAGAGAGACTCTGAGGTGAGACTGGGGAATGGAGAGGGCAGTCTGGGGGCAGGAGGTTGTCCCAGGAATGGAGGTCAGTGGATAGTCAGAGGTGGCCTCCTAGTCCTAGAGACACCTTGGCTTATTCCAAGAGAGTAAACATTACTCATCAGTAGGAAGAAAAGACAATGCTGGCTAGGGAGAACAGCCCAAAGGCATGGAGGGAAAGACAAAGCCCAGTCCAGCCTCTTGAGGAAACATAAGTAGTTTAATGTGGCTGAAACCTACTGTGTGAGGTAGGGGGTGGTGAGACTGTGACCAAGAAGCTAACCGAGGCATCAAATGAAGAACCTTGTATACTAGTCCAAACTTTAAAGAGTTTGCAGGCAATTCTAAAAGTCTACAAGAATGAAGAATCCCAAGCTTTGAGGTCAGATGTCTTCAGTTACAAGTAGCTCAACACTTATTGGTTGAGCGTCCTTGGAATTAGACCTCACATATCTGAGACTCTCTCGGCTTCCTCACGCCTAACAGGATACTAGGAAACAGATTTTGTCAAGATCAAGTGAGACTGTGTTTAGGAATATGGTTTTCTTTCTTTTTTTAAAAAAATAGATAAATAAAGAAGACAAATACAAATTTTAAAATGCCATTGTTATTTTTGTTGTGGAGAGGAAGACTGTGAAGAGAGCATTCCTGGGCACAAAACAGACCATGCAACTCCCTCTGGACCTCCCAAGGCCGAGGCTACAGGAGTAGGGCATGGCTCAGAGAGGGCAGAGTTCTTACCAGAGGCTCCTCTGGACCACACAGGGGCACAGAGCTTGGGCCCAGGACACGCCTCAGCCTACACCCTAACTGCTACAGGCCAGATCCCAGCAGAGGCCAGAAATCAGCATCCAGCCTACATCTCAAGTCTGCAGCAAGATGTGGCCTCTCTGCATGTCAAAGACATCCCCTCTGGCCAGGAGAGACCAGACCCTGGGAGCAGCACAGCCCAGTTCTGTTACTGACCCCTAGAGGTGAGCTTGAGGAACTGCTCCTCCTGGGAGTTACTCCCCTGCACTGCTCCCTCTGGTGGTCGTAAAGAGAAACAGCAGGAAGCCGAGTTGGGTCATTGTAACCTGAGGAAAAACAAGATGGTTAACGTCACTAGCATCCTTTTTCTCTCCAACCCTGCCCCACCCTCAACCCCGGTTTAGTCCTACAAAAACTCAAAGGCCAAGGACCCCTTGCGCTAAACCCCACACATCTCTGAGCTGGAATCAGGGCTCCCCCCACTCACAGACCCAGTCTGAGTTCAGCAGCACTCTCCTCCATCACACAGAGCTCCCTCCTTCCCTCCATACTGGGGCCAGGAGCTGAGAGCTGCCAGCTGGCCGGAGCTGGGAGCTTGCTCTGCAGAGGCTCCTGGTGTGAGTTGAGGGCCCTGAGCCATTGATGGAGAAAGACCAGTGGGACCCAGAGCAGGCTTTCATGGCAGGATGCCCAGTGAGGTGAGGGCTCCAGGTATCTAGGGGCAGGGTCTTTCTACAGGGATAATTCATGGAATTAACAGGCTCTAAATACAAATCTGAAACACCATTTCCCAGCATTCTTTCTGGATTTGGGGATTTCATGGACCTGCGTTTCTTTTTCAAAAAAAAAAAAAAATAGTTGAGGACAAGACTGGTATGTGTTGATGTTGGTTTTTGTTTTTTTTTTTTTTTGAAGTCTGGCACCTGAGCTAACACCTGTTGCCGATCTTTCTCCTTCTCCTTCTTCTTCTTCTTCTTTTCCTTCTTCTCCTCCTCCTCCTTCTCCTCCTCCTCCTACCCATCCTCCTCCCCTCCCCCTCCCCTCCCCCTCCCCTCCTGCTCCTTGTTCTTCTTCTTCTCCCTACGCCCCCCAGTACATAGTTGTATATTCTAGTTGTCGGCCCTTCAGGTTGTGCCATGTGGGACACCCCCTCAGCATGGCCTGATGAGCGTTGCCATGTCCTTGCCCAGGATCAGAACAAACAAAAACCCTGGGCCGCTGAAGCAGAGCGTGCGAACTGAACCACATGGCCACGGGGCTGGGCCCTGTTTGTGTCATTATTTCTAGCAAAGCAAAAAAAATTTTTGATTAAACATCTACCATATCATCAGTTGATAGAAAAAGGGAATTTTAACAGCACAATTTGAACTTGATCGAATCAGAATAAATATAGAAAAAATGGCCTCCTGCCCATTCCTAATCCTCTTCTGTGTCCAGTACTAGCCTGCTCCAATCCCTTCTCCATACTGCTGCCCAAAGGGCTCCTGATAAAACACAAACCACCCATAATCCCACTGAAAAGGTTCGTGTCATCAGCTAGAACACCAAGCTCAAACTCCACATCATAGAGGTTGCATCAGTTGTCTGTGGGCATTACAAACTACTCTAAAACTTACTGATTAAAACTACAACAATCATTTACTTTGCTCATGAGTCTTCCATTTGAGCAGAGCT
>NW_025794571.1:0-3422 GCF_021613505.1 Equus quagga | reverse complement strand
TATATCCAAGAGATATGAACACATATGTCCAAACAAGAAAATGTACACAAATGTTCATAGTAGCACTATTCACAGTAGCCAAAAGGTAGAAACAAACCAAATGCCCATCGACTGGTGAATGGATACACAAATGTAGGATACCCATACAATGGAGTATTACTCAGCCATAAAAAGGAATGAAGTACTTGGGGTTGGCCCTGTGGCCGAGTGGTTAAGTTCACACACTCCGCTTCAGCGGCCCAGGGTTTGGCTGGTTCAGATCCTAGGCATGGACATGGCCTCGCTCGTCAGGCCATGCTGAGGCAGCATCCCACATGCCACAACTGGAAGGACCCACAACTAAAATATACAACTATATACTGGGGGGATTGGGGGAAAAAAGCAGGGAAAAAAAAGAAGATTGGCAACAGTTGTTAGCTCAGGTGCCAATCTTCAAAAAAATTTTTTTAAATAATTTTTAAAAAAGGAATGAAGTACTGATACATGCTACAATATGGATAAGTCTTCAAAACAGTATTCTAAGTGAAAGAAGCCAGACACAAAAGACGACATATTATATGATTCCATTTATACGAAATGTCCAGAACAGGCAAATCCACTGAGTTAGAAAGTACATTAGCGTTTGCAAGGGGATGGGGAAAGGAGCATTAGGAGATACAGGGTTTCTTTTTAGGGTAAAGGGAATGTCCCGAGATTAGTGATGATGGTTGCACAACATTGTGAATATACTTAATGCCAATGAATTGTACACTTTAAAGTGGTTAAAATACTAAAATTTATACCATGTGTATTTTACCATAATTTTAAAAAAACAGAAAAGGAATATACAAATAACAAGGTTAGTAACCCTAATCTTTGTCCATTAATGTTCTCCCTTCCAGCCTAAGAGTCATCTTTAAAATCTGTTTTGAAAGTTCACAGGTGTGCATGTATATGCTATCTCCACATTCGTTGCCAGGAAAATATATTTATATCATTTATGAAATATCTTTTCTTATGTTATTTATTTTTAATCTAAAAGCACTTAAGGGCAAAACCTAGGGATTCCTGGTTTTATAAGGCTCAGTACTATAGTACCTCCTTGGGCAAACAAACATTATTCAGAATTTGTCTGAAAATGTCAAGCTTTCCAAAACACTTAAGAAACAATGAAGGACTGAACAAATTCTAGTCTATTGTTTTAAATACAAGATACAAATGTTCTGATGGAGGTAAGGAATAACCTTTTTTTTTTTTTTTTGAGGAAGATTAGCCCTGAGCTAACATCTGCTACGAATCCTCCTCTTTTTGCTGAGGAAGACTGGCCCTGAGCTAACATCCATGCCCATCTTCCTCTATTTTATACGTGGGATGCCTACCACAGCATGGCTTGCCAAGCGGTGCCATGTCCACACCTGGGATCCGAACCGGCGAACCCTGGGCCGCTGAAGCAGAACATGCGAACTTAACCACTGCCCCACCGGGTCAGCCCCAGAAATAACATATTTTAGTAATAGAGCGGCAATATTTTAATAAGATCTGCATTTTACCTTATTATGTTTAAATAGTGGTCTCTATATAATACTCAAAACAATAAAACTTAAATTGCAATAAAGGTCACATGTTCATGTGGGCCAAATTACTGGCAACTTAAGAAATGTTTCATTTTATTTGGTGCACTGATTTTTGCTTTACTAAATACATTAACTTCATCGATATACCACTCCGAACCCCCACCCAAAGGCTGACTCTTCAAATGGAGACAGGAGGCAAAGAATGTGACAAAAGCAACAAAGCAAAAAGTTTTATTCTTGTTGTGAGAAATTATAAGAAAAGGGTATTTAGTGGAGAACAGGGGTTCTCTTTCTCTGCAGGGAAAAAAAACCCACACAATTTTAATGAGCTTAGACTTTAGAGGCAGAAAATGGCACCTGTTTCCACAATTCATCCTTCAAGTAAGACAGGTAACCCTAGCTCCCATCAAAAATAATTGGACAAACATTTAGAATTCAGATGTCAGAGACAAATCACGGAAAACAGTAATAAGCAGTCGGTAGTATGAAGGAGTACAAGTTATTTAAATCTTTTAATACTACATTTGAAATTGGGAAGGAAGGAGGAAGAAGGTGTACCCAAAAGTCATCTTTACCTGCCTTGAAACTCCATCTTTTACCCAAATTCATTCTACCCCTCATTTGAGTACTAAACTACTCTATTATTATACTACATATTACCTGTAGCACTCAGTTGGTGCTCAGCATATGCTCCTATTTTTTTCTGGGGGGGGGATAGGAGTTAGAAGTATATGCCTATGTCCTCCTAAAAATACTCCTTGCCTAAAGGACTTGTACTATCTTTTCAGTATTTCCAATAATTGGCATAATTGAGTACAGACTCAAACATCTGTCACCTCCATGCTCAAAATATTCAAAGGCTTTCCATGTCTATAAATAAGGATAAAGTACAAATTCCTAAGCATAGCATTCAAAGCTCTCTGCAAGAAATTCACACGACTTTCCAATCTTATCTTACCACAACTCTTAGCTCAAAGAAGGTTCTCTTTCCCTTCTTCTCCCACTGAATTTTCTTTTACTTCTCTTATAATAAGCAATACATTCTGCTTGTAGGTCCTTGTTTAAAACTCCGAGTACTCTCTATTGGAGTGTAAGCTCCTCAAAGAAGGAAACTGGTCTGGGTTCAGCTATTTTTCCCCACGTGGGAAACAACCAATTGCCTTGTACAGAGGAATAATAAATGTTTGTTAAAATGAAGATAATGCCTGGTGAGGGGGTCCTTAACAGAGTGGTGATTTGTTGAGCTATTTTTTTAAAACCCTGAAGTCATTCAGTGCCCTCAAATATTTTCCCTTCTGTCTCTAAACTGAGGTATTCAGTAAGCTGTGTTGGATGCACTATAGTCAGCCTTTGAACGAAATGTATTATTTCATATACTTAACGAGTAACAGGTTCAGTCACTTTAATGTGAAACATTCACTCTTAGTTCTCTATTTTTAGTAGATACTCAGAATACACAACGAGAATTCATGAACAGGGTGTTTTGGTTTTGAATTTGGGGGATATCTGAGGAAGGAGGAAAGGGGAATGACAAGAGAAATGAGAGGTGGAGAAATTCTCTCCGACTCTATAGAAATTAACCAAGCCTACCTTCAAATCTCTAAATTAAGTGGCAGAGAATGAGCTGATTAACAATCAGTATTAAAAGCAAAATCACTTTAAAATACAGTAAAAACAAAGATATCATATGCCTCCTGATAAAATGTGCTGAGAAAGACACATCACCTCATAGTATTCCTAGCAAAATACAGAATCACAAGGAAACATCAGACAAACCCCAATTAACGGGCCTGTGTTCTTCAAAAGACTGAAGGGAGAAAAGAGCAAGGTGAACTGCTCCAGATTAAAGAAGATTAAAGAGACATGACA
>NW_025794570.1:0-3834 GCF_021613505.1 Equus quagga | reverse complement strand
TTGACTTGGTTCAACTCCAGCTGGATGCGCAGGATCTTTCCCTCTTCGTGTTCAAGAGATGCCTTAAGGACAGCAAGAGGTCACATTAGCAGGGAATGGAGGCATTTGGAAGTTTTTCTGCACTTTCCCTTTCACTAATTTTGTGCTGTTTATCTTATTAGTCAATCTATGTAGATGGGCCTCATTCTTTTCTGAATTTATTTGTTTATAATGTATAATTTGACCAGTACCTCTGCTTCCTCTAAAGCAGCCTGCAGTTCAGACTTTTCTTGTTCCACTTGCTTCTTTATTTTCTCTAGTTCATGGATACGTTTCCCTCCTTCTGCAATCTGCTCCGTGAGGTCAGAAATCTCCTCTGTTGTTTGGGTAAAAGACAGATAGAGATTTGCTCAGAGAACATAAGAGAAAGGTTCCTTGAGAGCATGAATGTTACTGAAAGTAAAAGGGACTCACGCTGTAAGTTTTTGTTCTCTCGTTTCAAAGTTTCTAGCTGGTCCAAGGATTCCTCGTAGGCATTCTTCATCTTGAACAGCTCGGTGCCAAGAGAACGGGCCTCCTTCTGGGAGGCCTCAAGCTCAGCATGGGTTTCCTCATACTTCTGTTTCCATTCTGCCAGGATCTGAAAAACCAAGAGTGGTTATCCGCTGTAAAGGGTAGAGGAAGACAGTTAGAGAGCGGAGGCTGCTACAGAAGTTACCTTATCGAAGTTCCTTTGCTTTTTGTCCAGGGCTGCACAGGCAGCGTTGGTTCTCTCAACATCCAGCATGAGGTCCTCGACCTCATTCTGTAACCGCTGCTTGGTTTTCTCAAGGGATGCACATTTGGCATTGACGGCTTCTACGTGTTCCTCAGCAGCCTGCAGCCGCTGGGCCAGCTTCTTCCTGGAAGATTATATGTTTGTAGAGAGAAGTGAACCAAAACAAGGATTATGAACTATTACCACACTGAAAAGTATTGGAAACTTCAAAATACTATCCATTCATTCATTCAGCAAATGTTGATGAGCTCCTTTTATGAACCAGACATGGCTATGAACAGGACGAAACAGGGCCCTGCCTCATGAAGCTTCCAAACAGGTGAGAGAGAGAAACAATAAGCAAGTGAGAAAATGCATAATAACATATTGCGGATGTAAGTGCAATGAAGAAAAATAAAATGGAGTGAGGTGTGGGCAACTACTCTAGATATTCAGGGAAGGCCTTTCTCAGGAGGTAAACATTGGAGTCAAGATCTAAAAGAAGTCAGAGAGTGAGCTAGAGGGAGATCTGGGGGACAGTATTCCAGACGAGGGGCCAGCGAGTACAAAACCCTGAAGCAGGAGTAAGCTTGGTGCACTTGACAAACAGCAATAAGCCCTAATTAGCTGGATAATCGTTGGTTATTCTTCGTAACAAGATTTTCAGCTAGGAGGGCGGGGATCATGTGCACTTTATTCATGTCTTATTCTCGGGACTGATAGTGCCTGCCGAATAGAAGTGAATTAATGTTTTTGGGCTAATTCACTGAACCTTCAAAGGCTGTATCTTTCTGATTCAATGTGCAAAGTTTTCTGCACGTTCTCTCATCTCTCTGCACATACTTGGCCTCCTCCAGCTCCTCCGTGCGCTGGATGGCGTCCGTCTCGTACTTGGTCCTCCACTGGGCAACCTCGCTGTTGGCCTTGGACAGCGCCCTCTGCAGCTCGGCCTTGGATTCCTGCTCCTCCTCATACTGTTCCCGCAGCAGGTCACAGTCGTGGCGGGAGGACTGCAGGGCGTGGGCCAGGGCGTTCTTGGCCTGTGGAGATAGTTACACCTTCATTTTACTGGATACTTCAATGTTTAATTCTTCAGTTTCAAGACTCTTTAAAAGTTGGTGTAGTGGACTCCAATTAGGGTCAGGTCGTGGGAAAAAAATGAGTTTTATAGTAACAGTTACCTTTATCTCCTCTTCAAGTTGTCTCTTTAATTCCTCAATCTGCTGAGTAAATGCTTGTTTGCCCCTTGATAACTGAGACACCAGAGCTTCTTTTTCATCTAGTTGACGTGAAAATTCACCTGATAGGCAAAAGAAATAGCAGCATTTTTTTAAAGTTAAGGAAAAACTTTGCAAGCCCCTATTAGAAATAAATTTCAACTCTTAACATCTCTCCCCCCAATTGAGGGCTCAGATGATTGAATTCTCTATTAATATCTTCATGCTTAATGTCAAATTTCTGATTTTTATGGTGAAATTATATATTAATCTGAATGAATAAATACAGCTTACATTCTTTTTGTTTTCTCCATAACTAATTCTTTCAGAGTTGTATGATATTGTGCAAAACCTGAGGAGTGTCAAAGAAGGGAGCGACAGTGGTTAATGCTACCTAGTCCCAGTTTCATAAAACTTGTGAGAGAATGGCTTGCCCACTGCCCTCTTCAGGAATTTGGTTCACTCTGGCATGGATGAAAAGAAGCTTGGTCTAGAGCAGAAGCCCTGGACCCATGCTGGTGTGACTCCTAATCCAAGCATCCCCTCAGTGTGGCCAACTACTCAAGGGCTCTCTGGAGTACAGCTTGATCCGGTCCTATTGAAGTCTTTATCTCCAACGTTGTGCCCAAATGACCTTGCAAGTAGGTTGAGAGTCTGAGCTGTTCAGTAAATCAGACGTGTCCTCAGTGACTTTTTAGTAGGCTCTCTCATCACAAATCACTTGTTTTGAACCACATCATCTCCACTCTTAGGCACCATAAAAGAGGAGAGAGTTACCAGCTTCCGTCTGCAAGCGTCCCCTCTGGGCTGTCAGGTCATTGATCAGTCGCTGCTGCTCCTCTTCCTTCGATTTCAGCTCACTCACTTGGTCCTCCAGTGTGCGGCACATTTTCTCCAGGTTTCCCTACATGAGAAAAAGTGAAAGAAGTCAATGAAGACGTTTTAATCTAATTTTGCTATAGCTACAATTTCTTCTCAAACAAAAAATTTATTTTGACATATAAAATCAAATTCTCATATATAATATGTATATATTTAGAAATTTTTTTATATTTATGATTACTGTTCTAAGTTGAAAATACTGTACATTGGGATTTAAAAAAAGCTAATTGCGGGGCCGTCCCCAGGGCCGAGTGGTTAAGTTCGTGGGCTCTGCTTCAGCAGCCCAGGGTTTCCCTGGTTTGGATCCTGGGCGTGGACATGGCACCACTCATCAAGCCATGCTGGGGCAGCATTCCGCATGCTACAACCAGAAGGACCCACAACTAAAAATATACAACTATGTACTGGGATGCTTTGGGGAGAAAAAGGAAAAATAAAATCTTTAAAAAAAAAAAGCTAATCGTGGAGCTCTATTCAATATTAATAAAAAAATTTAAAGATTATGTTCTGAATTTAAGATTTTCTAAGAAGTGTATAGTACATTTCCTAAAAGGATGTTCATAAATACTTCATTGCTTTTATGTACAAAGAAACACTGCTGATTGGATAATTGAGAATATTGGAGAGCTGTTTTCTCCAAATGGAGACCGCGAGAACACAGATGACTTATGTTCAAAAGCTGGTTCTGTCATTCATTAATGGGGTGATGGGGCTGATGTGCTTAACTTCTTTGAATTTCAATTTCTTCATACGTTAAGTGGAAATAATACAAGTACTAATATCTTTCTTGCTTACCTCTTGGATTACTGCAAAGAACAAATGACATACTGTGTGTAAAGTACCCTGTGCGAACTATGATGTGTACGTAAAAGATTATTGTTGTTGATAATTTCCCAGACTCTCTAGTACCTTGGCTTTAGAGACTGTTTCTACATTACTAGCCAGGTCGTCGATCTCCATCTTCATTTCGCTCTTCTCCTTCTCCAGTTTCTGCTTGAC
>NW_025794569.1:17223-20733 GCF_021613505.1 Equus quagga | reverse complement strand
AGAGGGAAGCACAGAGGACTGGGGAGCACATAAGCAGGACATCCAGCCCGGGTCTAACTAAGCACCATGATTAGAGAAACCCGAGCTGGATGTCCTGCTTATGTGCTCCCCAGTCCTCTGTGCTTCCCTCTGTCACAGCACCTGGCACTTATTTTCTGACCTATCTCATCCACCAGACTCTACACAATCTAAAGACAGGGATGGTGGCTCCTTCACCCTGTGACCCACCCGCTCCCCAGTACCTAGCAGAGTTCATAGACCATAGCCACAAGTTTGCTGAATGAATGGAAGTCTTCGGTTTTAAGTGCTAGCTTGACATAAATAGAAATATCTCTTTAGATTTAAGGCATAACATCCTGGCAGGGTGAATGTAAAACTAAGGGATGAGTGGCTGCCTTTGGCCAACTCAGCTGAGAAGACTCATTCATCACCACACAGCCTCTCTCCCCTCAACACGTATTCAGTGCAAGATTGAAGATGAGTGAGGACAGGAAGCCTTTGTACAGAGAGCGGACTGTAAGGCTGGTGAGCACCATCAGGACTCATCCCAGAGCACTGTGTGTGGCTTCAAAATCCACAAGGGAGCAACCAAGAGGATGAAAAGGGCAAAAGTGGGCCAAAGAGAGTCAGTGGGGAGATGGATGTTATCAAAGGTCTGCTCTTCATCACCAGAGGCCAGCCTGATATACAGTCAAACTGCAGCCAGGTGGATCGAGTCAAAGGAAAGGAAAGACAGTTTAGCCACAGTACTCTCCCAGAAATTCATATCATCCAAGTTGATACTGAGCACTTTCATGTCCCAAGACAACAATGACATGAAGTCTGAGAAGGCATGTTCCCTGCCCTCCTTGTGGCCCAATTCCATCAGGTGTTGGCCTCACCAAACCAACAACTACGATGCAGGGCGGATGGTGGTTTTACCAGAAGTGTGCTAAGGGAGTGCCAAAGAACGGCATCCCACCGAGCTTTCTTGAGCTCTTTCTGTGTGCCAAGCACTGGGCTAGACACAGGAGTACAAAGAAAAAGGAGTCATAGACCCACCCTCTAAGACCTCTTAACGGAGGAGTCTGATAACATAAACTATAGCTTCCACATTATGTGGCGTGTGGGCAGTGAACGCCGTAGGAACAGAAAGAAGGCTCACTGAACCCAGCACTGCCCAAGAGAAAACAGACACCCACAGAGGTAATTTTAAATATCCGAGTAGCCACGTTAAGGAAAGTAAACGGGGATGGGTGAAATTAATTTTATTAATATTTGGTCTAGTCCAATATCTAAAATATTATCATTTCAACATGGAATCAATATTTTTAAAAATTTGCAGTGCTTTAGTTTTTAAAATTAAGTGCAATTGAAAATTCGCTTTCTCCATCCTACAAGCCACATTTCAAGTGCTCAATAGTCACGTGTGACTAGTGGATACCAGGTAAGACAAGGTGGAGCTAGAAGAAATGACACCTGAGTTGAGTTGTGATGAATGGCCAAGAGTTATCAACACAAAGGGAGGAATGGCATTCCAGGCAGAAGGATCAGCATGTGGGAAGACAGATTTATAGCAATTAGAGCAATGAATGTGGCAGAAGAGAAAGTCAGCGATAGCGGCAAGGGTAAGATCAACTAAATAGTGCTCTAAATGCTGAGCTAAGGAGGTAGAATTTGTTCCATGGTAGTGATGGGGGAGATATATTAGTTTCCTAGGCTTGCTATAACAAATATTCCAAAATTTCGTGGCTTAAAACAGCAGACATTTATTCTCTCACAGGTCTTGTGTGGAGGAGTGACGTGATATGATTTATGTTGAACAGGTTAAGGATGGAAACAGGGAAAACAAAGTCTATCATAGTAATCCAGTGAGAGAGAATGGTGGCTAGGACCAAGGAGGAGGCAGTCGAGATGGCGGAAAACAATCTAATTCTGAGTATATTTTCAGAGTATAACAACCATATTTCTTGAAAGATTGGAAAGCAAATGAGAGAGAAAGAGAGGAGTTAAGGATCCCTGTAAGTTTTCTGACTGAACGACAGGAGGGATGGAGTTACGACTCATGGAGACCTGGTACACAAATAAAAGAATTTGTTTTAGAAAGGAATATGAATATTTGATCAATAGTGATAGTGTTAGAGCAGAGTATATGGAAAGACGCTCGTAAGGATAAAATGGGGTTGCGATTATCTCTGTTTCAATTTTCTCATTGTAAAATGGCAGTATTAGTAGGGCTGTGGGGAGGCTTAAATGAAATAATGTTGTAACATGCCTAGAATAAGTCAATAAATGAGTGTTCAATAAATGAGTGTGAGTATGTGTGAATCAGTCAAGGCTTGGTCAGGAAAGCGGAGGCTCCCTCACTCTGTGAGAGGACATACATGTGGGAGTTAGAGGTTTACCCAATCACTGGAAGAGCTTGGGGAGTGAAGGGCGGGGCAGTACCACTGATGAGCTTCGCCTGGGCACTCAAAGAGGAAAGCTGCTTCAAACATTACAGGTGACCACATATTGTGGCTGCAACTGCCTCAGAAGAACACTAGCCTCTCTTCTTCTACCTCCCAAATCTCACATGAGGTGCCACTCACTGGCAGAACCACACAGGCAGAGGAGCCTGAAAGGCCATTCTTGGATTCTCTACAATCCGGTAAAGACTGTGGAAGGAGGTAGTGGTGATGCTGAGTTGGCATCAGACAACGCAGCACGATATTTACAGCCCCGTGTGCAATGAGCACACCATTTGAAGGTCCGGTCCATCCAGGGCAAGGAGAAGATGTCTTATATCTTCTCAAACGTGAAGCATGCCCCCAACTTCTAACTTGGCTGATATACATTTAAATGTTTTTAACTGCTCAGCTATAAACATTTGTCAGTTTAGCCCTCTTCAAGTAATGGATAAGCCCAAGTGTTACTTGCAGAATGTGACACTTTGGCAATAGCTCAGACATGGCAAGTATTTTCACTTCTAGTCCAGTGTTAAAACAAGTATACGGACCAAAGCTAGCAACAGTTATTAATTATCATGAGCCCTATACCCACTTTGCATTCATCTTATCTTTACAAAGATTCAAGGAGGAAAAGAATTACACTTTTTGTATCTATGAAGTCTTCACCATTGTTTTAAATAAACGCTTTTCCTATATTCCCCTCAACCACTGTCTCGCCTGTAGGAGAATTTTCTGGTTTCGATGGTTCCCACGTGTTGTGGACTTTTGACTGACGGTTATTAGGTGGCATGTACTGCCTTATGCACTTTATATGCCTTTTCTAATCTGAACTTCTCAGCCACCTTAAGGAATAGGTAATGCTGTACCCATTTTTCAGATGAAGACACTGAGACTTGGAGAGTTGAAATCATTAACCAGGGATCCAACTAAGTGAGAGAGCTAGAAAACCGCTCAAAACCACTTCTGTATCCAAAGCCCTCAATTTTCACCACCACACCATACTATCTCTCTCTATGACAAAGGCATGCAGGCAGACTTTTCTTGGCACCGAGATCGAGATAGTATGGTGTGGTGGTGAAAA
>NW_025794569.1:12142-17123 GCF_021613505.1 Equus quagga | reverse complement strand
ATCCAAAGCCCTCAGTTTTCACCACCACACCATACTATCTCGATCTCAGTGCCAAGAAAAGTCTGCCTGCATGCCTTTGTCATAGAGAGAGATATCTTCCCCTTTTTGACTTCACAGTCAGAAAGCTCATGCACAATTTAGTGCACAATGTCATTAATTCCAGCTTTTCCTGGTTTCTAACTTCTTTTTTTATTTCTATGATCTCTCCCATGTATAAATGTATATATTTCTGCTGACAATTATTATATATCATTACACAATGCAATAGAAGTATCTATACATGTCTTTATTTCTGTAATCACTGATCTATTTCAAATCGTCATCACTTAGAACAAGAAGAGAGCATCAAAAGTGATAAGAAGGGAAAAGAGTTTCTTTTCAAGTACCATTTAACATTTAATTTATAAATTATTAATTTTGCAATTATTGTGCGTATTATCCTATGCATACCTAGAGTGTTGCCTTTTAAAAAGTATTTCAGGGCCGGCCTGGTGGTACAGTGATTAAGTTCGTGTGCTCCACTTCAGCGGCCCAGGGTTCACTGGTTCGGATTCCGGGCACGGACCTGCGCACCCCTTATCAAGCCATGCTGTGGCAGGTGTCCCACATATAGAATAGAGGAAGATGAGCACAGATGTTAGCTCAGGGCCAGTCTTCCTCAGCAAAAAGAGGAGGATTGGCAGTGGATATTAGCTCAGGGTTAATCTTCCTCAAAACAATCAAACAAACAAAAAAAGTATTTCAAGAAAAAAAATACGTACACAGGCAATTCTGTGATAAATAATGCACATTGATCCGAAGTACCCATTCTGAAAACCCGTTAGATATATTGACCTGATTTTGAAAGAGAATCTGCTGTTAATGGAGCAAAGTGATTCACTAATTGCAAGAAAAACGAAAAGAGATTCAAACTAAATGAGTCTCCAGACATCCCAAGGACCAACAAAAATGATGAAAGAGTGAATGGTATGGTAAGAATCAGATTATAGTTGCTTATACTGCTGAGCTGGGGTTTTAAGAACCACTGCATGAGCCATTGTGATGGAATCGACTGGTTGGTAGGACAGCCTGCTGCCGTCGCTAGCAAGTATATCTATGGAAACTTTGCTTAGAGGGTGCCTGAGTGTGTAAGAAACAGACTCCCGATGAACTTGGGAGTGATTATATCTCCACCATCCAACCAGTTTGTTTTCTGTCTGGATTCCAGCCTTGCATTCTGGTGTGGTGTCCCTATTTTTAAAACATGCATGGTTCTCCAAGACTTCTTCCAAAACTGGGACCCTTATTTTCACTTGCTTGTCTTCTCTAATATACTGACGTCTGTCTGTGAGGCCTTGCCCTGTGACACGGGCCCTGAACAGCCTGTTTGATGCAACTTCCCTTTCTTGACTTCCAAGTAATACTCAACCTTCAATTCCCCATCTCTGGGGTCCATCCTCCTGTTAACGCCTCGTTAAATTTCCTTGGACCCCCTGCTATCTCTTCCTGCTGATGCTCACTGTTTGCCTAGACTACAAACTATTATACTGTGCTCCCTCTGGACATGGCACTGTGCCCCCAACTGGAACTTCTACTGTTAGCATCTGAAACTGATCCAGGTCCTGAGGCCCTGATTCAGCCTGAGAATCAGCTCTGATAACAGACCACGTCTTTCCCTGTTTCCTTTGGTCAGCAATGACCACAGATTCCTTAAATGTGACTCTTAGAAGTTTTATAACTGATACTCGCATTTCATTTTAGGTATGCCCATGATGCATTTCTTCATCTATTTTATGCAATTTGTATCATGATCAGTTTCTAGATGAACATTTAAATTTTTTAACTGCTACACGGTTCTCTTGTGAGTCTTTTCACTGTACGTGGGGAAGCGTCTTTCCTACTGACTGAAACATCCATCTGTGCCCTGGCCGGACAGGCCACATTAGCCACAGTGCATAGATTTGAACTGACTCATCAAACCCTCCAGGGGTAGGAGAGCATCTCTCCATCTGGGAGTGGAGGGAACAGTCAAATTTGCTTGGGTCCTGTATGCTTGGAGTTTGACTGTCTTCTTTTCCCTTCACAAACCTCCATTGTAAATATTTCCCTTGAACCTGATCCCAGTCAGATCCAGTTACCCATTTCAAAACAAACATTTTATATATCCTTTCAAACATGTGAATGTTTCCGAGTCTCTGTGTGTACATTTTACCAAAAATTTAAATGAGGCAACATACCAATTTCCAGCAAAATTGGAAAGGAAAAAAAGCCCTATGTGTTTTTGAGATGTTGCACTGATCCCTCCTTTTTATTTGAATGATTTAATCTAGAAACGTAGTCATATATTTCCTTCCTCTCCCAGGGGGTGTCAGACTCCAGCGTAACAGGCAGAGCTCAGTCATCACTCACTAGGTAAGGCTATTTGCACCTGGCTTTTAATGCTGTAGAGTTTACTTTGTGCTGTCAATTTCTTCACTCATTTCACTCTTAGACCAACCCAGAGGGACTCTATCCTGTTAGGGGGTCCATAGAAGAATTCCCTTTTGAGGTACGGGCTCCCCAGAAAATACCACTGTAAGTAAGACTTTGCCACAGTAAACCCCATGCTGTCTCCTTACTTAGTTGCAGCTATAGGGTTTAAATTTTAAAACTGGATGACATAGCTTGATTATGACGCCAGAGCTTGAATTTCGGCACAGGTGCCATGTTGGAAACATCAGAGTATGATTAGCTTCTAGCCAGAGGAGAAAGCATTATTGAGTTACTTGCACATGAACAGAACCTGTCCTGAAAGCCTGGAAGATCTTCATAAAAGCCATGACGGCAATCAAGTTAGTGCCATTAAAAGAAGTGCCCATAGCTCGTACTCTAAAGTATGCACTCTGGGCAATGCCATTGCTGTCACAACTCCTGCAACCAGCTGGGGAAACTGAAGTGTGTCCACTGATGGGGCAAAGTCAACCCAATGCCTTGGACATCTCCAAGCTACCGAGATATTGCAATTTTTTAAGGTAGATTTTGCTAAAGGAGCTACATTTTCTCTTAATTCTAACAGTATATGCCAAACATAACTCTCCTAAAGCGGTGTTAAAATAGAGTGAAAGCCTTAATGAGTCACACAAGGCCATGAGACAGCAGCACTACCATCTTGTGCCTCATTCTGGTGGACATTTCTGCCTAAGGAGCTCTAAGCATACATTAACACTACAAAATCTGGCACAAACTCAAGGACTCACTGTGATGGGTACAAAATGGAGCTCGACTGCCTGTGTGCTTGTTAATTTGAATACATAATTTCATAATGACTATTCTAAATCAAATTGGTCTTTGGAATGGCAATTCTTCAGTGGGAACCTGCTACGGCATGAATGTTTGAGTCCATCCAAAATTCATGTGTTGACATCCTTCCTAATGCTGAAAGCGACGGCATTGGGAGGTGGGGCTTTTAGGAGGTGCTTTGGTCATGAGGGTAGAGCCCTCATGAATGGGATTAGTGCTCTTGTAAAAAGAGGCCTCCGCAGAGTTCCCTAGCACCTTCCACCATGTGAGGACACAGTGAGACTATGAACCACATCGATGAACCAGGAGGCCCTCACCAAACACCCAATCTGCCAATGCTGTGATCCTGGACTTTCCAACCTCCAGAACTGTTAGAAATAAATGTTTGCTGTTTATAAGATACCCAGTGTGTGCATTTTGTTATAACGGACTGAAAAGACTAAGACAGAACATTAACACTATAAAATCTGGCAAAAACTCACAAATTTACTCTGTAGGGAAAAAAATAGAGCGTTATTGCTAATACACTGTTTAATTGGAATATATAATTCTATAATAAGAATTCCAAGTCAAATTGGTCTTATAATAGTGGTTCTTCACTGGGAACTCAGCCACTATGAAACTAAAGCATAGCTCTCCTTTATCTGGAAAAATGTTCCCCTCTGATAAAGAATGTGGCTTTAGCGGAACACACGTGAAACAGTAAGATAGGAAAGTGGACTGTCTATAACCAATCTGGTCATCCAAACAAATCCTGAAGATTAAAATGGAGACCTTTGCGAAAATCATATCACCCTAAACCCAGGGTCCTAATGAATCGACTTTTCAAGTGCTATTGTTCATCTCAACAAACACTTAATGAGCATTCCAAATGGCACAGCAGTCAGTGGAAAGGTTTATAAAAAAAATAACTCTTGATTCCAAATGTTGCAGGTAAGATTTCTCTGGACACAGACTGCTAGATGGAGATTTTCATGCAGGAAGTTTGCTGGAATACATTAATGGAATCAACACCTGGGAGGGAGTGAAGAAAGCAGAACTGTGCAGGGGAGAAGTTATCCTGTATGCAGTCACAACAAAGGCTACAGCTGATACCACAGGGAGCTAAGGAGCTGGGATGACCCCTTAACGTTGTCTTGAGTTGAGGCAAGGCAGCCAGGCCTTTATAAACCATACTGAACAGTCATTGGGTATGGAGGAGGTAGCAATTCCCAGAGAGGCAATTTCCAGAGGGGAAGCCATTGAAAGCTGTCAATCACCAACACTTCAACAGCTGGGGAAATAGGTACCTCCATCCTGAAAGAGGGGAGGGAGGTCTCGGGTGGCACAGCACAGCATCCACTACACCAAACAACAATACAGACCAGTTTTTGTTTCTGACATAAGTGAAGGGCCAAGTTACTTTGAACCCACCCAATCCAATCCCTGAACATGAAAGCAGCTACGAGATCCTAAAACGAATCGATTCACTTACAACTGGACAATGAAAAGTTTGCTGCAATGGTGACTAATTCTTTTTTCCTGGAGGACAATTTCTCAAAATCATCCTCTAAAGAGGATGGAAGCAGATTCAGGACATTAGTGAAGTTTACCAAGTGTGCCATCAATGGTGCCATAGGGTAGAGTTAACCATTTCTCCTCCTCACGTTCAGGTTGCCTTTAGAAGGTGTACTCCTCAATATGGAGAGCAAATGCTTTTCTACAGCATCCTGAAATCACAGCG
>NW_025794569.1:8784-12042 GCF_021613505.1 Equus quagga | reverse complement strand
CACAGTAAACCCCATGCTGTCTCCTTACTTAGTTGCAGCTATAGGGTATAAATTTTAAAACTGGATGACATAGCTTGATTATGACGCCAGAGCTTGAATTTCGGCACAGGTGCCATGTTGGAAACATCAGAGTATGATTAGCTTCTAGCCAGAGGAGAAAGCATTATTGAGTTACTTGCACATGAACAGAACCTGTCCTGAAAGCCTGGAAGATCTTCATAAAAGCCATGACGGCAATCAAGTTAGTGCCATTAAAAGAAGTGCCCATAGCTCGTACTCTAAAGCATGCACTCTGGGCAATGCCATTGCTGTCACAACTCCTGCAACCAGCTGGGGAAACTGAAGTGTGTCCACTGATGGGGCAAAGTCAACCCAATGCCTTGGACATCTCCAAGCTACCGAGACATTGCAATTTTTTAAGGTAGATTTTGCTAAAGGAGCTACATTTTCTCTTAATTCTAACAGTATATGCCAAACATAACTCTCCTAAAGCGGTGTTAAAATAGAGTGAAAGCCTTAATGAGTCACACAAGGCCATGAGACAGCAGCACTACCATCTTGTGCCTCATTCTGGTGGACATTTCTGCCTAAGGAGCTCTAAGCATACATTAACACTACAAAATCTGGCACAAACTCAAGGACTCACTGTGATGGGTACAAAATGGAGCTCGACTGCCTGTGTGCTTGTTAATTTGAATACATAATTTCATAATGACTATTCTAAATCAAATTGGTCTTTGGAATGGCAATTCTTCAGTGGGAACCTGCTACGGCATGAATGTTTGAGTCCATCCAAAATTCATGTGTTGACATCCTTCCTAATGCTGAAAGCGACGGCATTGGGAGGTGGGGCCTTTAGGAGGTGCTTTGGTCATGAGGGTAGAGCCCTCATGAATGGGATTAGTGCTCTTGTAAAAAGAGGCCTCCGCAGAGTTCCCTAGCACCTTCCACCATGTGAGGACACAGTGAGACTATGAACCACATCGATGAACCAGGAGGCCCTCACCAAACACCCAATCTGCCAATGCTGTGATCCTGGACTTTCCAACCTCCAGAACTGTTAGAAATAAATGTTTGCTGTTTATAAGATACCCAGTGTGTGCATTTTGTTATAACGGACTGAAAAGACTAAGACAGAACATTAACACTATAAAATCTGGCAAAAACTCACAAATTTACTCTGTAGGGAAAAAAATAGAGCGTTATTACTAATACACTGTTTAATTGGAATATATAATTCTATAATAAGAATTCCAAGTCAAATTGGTCTTATAATAGTGGTTCTTCACTGGGAACTCAGCCACTATGAAACTAAAGCATAGCTCTCCTTTATCTGGAAAAATGTTCCCCTCTGATAAAGAATGTGGCTTTAGCGGAACACATGTGAAACAGTAAGATAGGAAAGTGGACTGTCTATAACCAATCTGGTCATCCAAACAAATCCTGAAGATTAAAATGGAGACCTTTGCGAAAATCATATCACCCTAAACCCAGGGTCCTAATGAATCGACTTTTCAAGTGCTATTGTTCATCTCAACAAACACTTAATGAGCATTCCAAATGGCACAGCAGTCAGTGGAAAGGTTTATAAAAAAAAATAACTCTTGATTCCAAATGTTGCAGGTAAGATTTCTCTGGACACAGACTGCTAGATGGAGATTTTCATGCAGGAAGTTTGCTGGAATACATTAATGGAATCAACACCTGGGAGGGAGTGAAGAAAGCAGAACTGTGCAGGGGAGAAGTTATCCTGTATGCAGTCACAACAAAGGCTACAGCTGATACCACAGGGAGCTAAGGAGCTGGGATGACCCCTTAACGTTGTCTTGAGTTGAGGCAAGGCAGCCAGGCCTTTATAAACCATACTGAACAGTCATTGGGTATGGAGGAGGTAGCAATTCCCAGAGAGGCAATTTCCAGAGGGGAAGCCATTGAAAGCTGTCAATCACCAACACTTCAACAGCTGGGGAAATAGGTACCTCCATCCTGAAAGAGGGGAGGGAGGTCTCGGGTGGCACAGCACAGCATCCACTACACCAAACAACAATACAGACCAGTTTTTGTTTCTGACATAAGTGAAGGGCCAAGTTACTTTGAACCCACCCAATCCAATCCCTGAACATGAAAGCAGCTACGAGATCCTAAAACGAATCGATTCACTTACAACTGGACAATGAAAAGTTTGCTGCAATGGTGACTAATTCTTTTTTCCTGGAGGACAATTTCTCAAAATCATCCTCTAAAGAGGATGGAAGCAGATTCAGGACATTAGTGAAGTTTACCAAGTGTGCCATCAATGGTGCCATAGGGTAGAGTTAACCATTTCTCCTCCTCAGGTTCAGGTTGCCTTTAGAAGGTGTACTCCTCAATATGGAGAGCAAATGCTTTTCTACAGCATCCTGAAATCACAGCGCCTGCTCTCCATCCTGCTGGAGACCAAATGCCCAGGACAATTAACCACTAACATTTGTCCAGCATTTGTTATGTGCCTGGTATTGTTAGGAGCACTTTGCGTGCATTATCACCCAAATCATCAAACAACTATGTGAGATGGATGCCGTTATTATTACTATAATACAGAAGAGGAGGCTAATTTACAGAAAAGTTAAGTAATCTCCTAAGACCATACATACTACGTGTAGCAGAGCCCAAATTCCAAGTTATCAGACCCAAGGAAAATCCATTAAAATAGTTGTTATGGATATTCTCCATTTGCCCCTATAGACCCTGTATCTACCCTGCTCTGTGTCCCAGGAGACTGACCTCTGCGCACTCCATCAGCTAAGCTCTTTTGCCTTCTGGTTTTCAGTTGAGTTGACAAAAAGGAGTTACCAGCAAGAGATCAGAGAGTAGGAGGAGACCAAGATTAAGGCATGTAATTCCTGGTTTCCTCCCTGCTGGGCCACAGGTTGGCAGTGATTCCTTCTCCACCAAAGCTTCTTCCTACAGCTGGAGACATCGCTGGGTTCCAATAAGGATACCCTCCTTTCCCCCTTCAGATCACTGTTGCTGTCTTCAAGCCACTTCTCCATCCCTTGTTCATTTCCCTTAACCCTGCCCCCAGCTTTGTAAACAGGTCCTTTATTAACCTTGCCTCATATGGCATTTGAGAATGCCATGTTTTCTGTTGGGACCCTGGTAGATTCAGGAAGGTAACTGGGTTTCCTACGCAGTGACATGCTTTCCATCAAAGAGGACATGGATCTCATGCACAGTGTCTTAAGATACAGAAGACATTGATAATTGCCCAAATCATAT
>NW_025794569.1:7241-8260 GCF_021613505.1 Equus quagga | reverse complement strand
CCTTCCTCACAACCATACCCTTCCTAGACAAGTCACTTCTATTTCCTAAGCCACATTGCCGACTCAAATCAAGGGGGTTAGACAAGATCAGCTCTAAGCTTTCTCCAAGCTCTGCTAATCTACAGCTCTAAAGCAACACTTTCTCAGTTCAAAAATGATACCCCAGATGGTCATCTTTCCTCTTGTGTCTGTGGGAGCTAAAAAAAATCAACCACATAAGATTAAAGTGAGTTTCTTATATACACAACCATTATCATCTCACTTTATTTCCACACTCTGTCCATCACTTTTTTTTTTAGTCTTTCCTCAAAGATTCCAGGACTTATGTCTAGAACAAATACATCTTTGTCATCCTGAAAAAATGGAGGCCTGACTTGAGTTGAAGTGTAAAGCAATACCAAGAAATCTCAACAGTTCGTGCCTGACAATGACTATTTGGACCACATTCAAAGGACCATCGCAGAAATCCTTCATTAGCACCATGACATTTCCATTATTGCTGGTGTCAGGAAGGAAAGTATTGCAAGTAATTGGGAGCTGAAGTTTCAACATTTGTCAAATGCAATTACCCAGACTTTTTAGCTCCAAAGTTGATTGGAATGCTATCTTCCACTTCTCATTCACCCAACAAGTAGAAAAGGAAGCCAAGGGGTAGTTCATAAAATAGATGCAGTAATAACAATATCGTGTTTAAATTAGAGTGACATGAATGAGTCTGTAATAGTTTGAAACCATACAACCCTGAGAGAGCTAAAAGGTCTACTGAGCTAATGAGGCCAGTAGACGCGGCATTCCAACGAGAAGGAAGGAGGCGATGTACATATGAATCACAAAACAGAAGGCAATTCAAATTCCGTTTTCAAACCACGAATAAAATGTTGGGTCAAAGCACTGAGTCTGTCTGGATGAAACACAGAGAAGAGTGTTAGGTAGGGAATCTCACTCAAAGGACTACAGCTAACTTGCTCTTGAAGGCAAGGATGAAACAGATGAGAGTTTCCCCTGAGCACCATGCTAGA
>NW_025794569.1:2951-6532 GCF_021613505.1 Equus quagga | reverse complement strand
CCCTAAGGCATGGATGCTTACAATCCTGTGTTGGCCAGTTTTCTTAGTTGCACAAAATAAAATCTGTTCTGCTAGGTTTAAGTAGAAAGAAGTGCATTTGTTAAAGGGTAATAGGGAGCTCAAAGAATCACTGAGATGGTGAGAGACAAGACCAAGGAGCTACTCAAGCAGGAATAGTGCAAACCACAGAATGGGCTTTTCTACTAAAAACACCACTTGGACCCCACTTAGCAGCAGAGTCCGCAGTCGGCTCCACCTACACAGTAGGCTCCACCATGCTTTCCTCCAGAAATACCACTCCTGCCGCAGCTCTGTGTGCAAGCCTGACTCCCCGCTACCGCCACCACCTCACTTTGCTCCCTTCCAACTCCAATGCTTCTTGGCAGAACCAGGATCCCATGCTTTCGGCCCAGCTGCAATATTTTATTCAACAACATGGATGGAAACAAACAAGGTGTATACCTACCCATTAAATTATAAATGTATCTAAGGAAAATTTTTCAATCTCCTGTGACTACGTTTTTACTGTGCAACTGGAAGAAAATGAAATAAATATTCCTTGTTTAATTTAATAATACCTTTTCTCAAACATTTAAGAATTAGCGTTTCACCACCCAGTTCCAAAATGTCATAGTTTAAAATATAAAGACATAACAATAATAAAACCACAAAAAATGATTAAAAGAAAATTAATCAAACAAGTACCAAGTAATAAAATCTGAAACCAAAGAGAAATATAGCAGCAAACATAGGCTAAGATAGCTGCTATAATTGATCATAAAATAGCTGTGTTCCTCAGCAGGCAAAGCAATGTTACACGTTTCTTATTGTTTATTAAAAGGACGCACATCCAGTTCACCAGAGAAATACACTAATTTCCTAGCTTTGAACTGAAAAGAATTTATCCTCACGGAAGAACACTGAACAACAACAAACTGAAGGAGTCGTTGATAATGATTTTACAAAAGCTTATAGATATACTTCTATTCATGACCATTCCTTATTTCAAAATTGAGAGAATAATTTTAAGTTGTAGTTTGTCAAGGGATTTCTACAGAGAAACAGTAATAAATTCCCGTAGGTGGCTAACTCACAGTGCGCTTTGATATCACAATAAAGCCTAGAGAATCTGGTAAAATAAGTGGTTTAACTGTCTCCAGTATTGGAACACCAGGACTTTTGTCCATCTGTGTGTAACAGTCAAGTTCATACTGAGGTCCTTCCACGCAAGTGCCCCATGCCGCTAACTGAAAGGAGACTCTTAACTTCCCAAATGTAGACAGCATCACTAGTATTTCACTAAGGAAATTAAAAATCTTAAGTTGTTATCTGACTCAGATACAGGCAATACGTTGCAAGGGTAGAAAGGGCGATATTTGTTTGGGTTTTTTTTGTAATAAAGGGATAAAGAAGCAAACCTGCATCTAGGACTAAGAAGACCAAGTTTTAATCTTAGTTTTTTTTTTTTTTTTTTGAAGATTGGCACCTGAGCTGACATCTGCTGCCAATCTTCTTATTTTTTTTCTTCTTCTTCTCCCCAAAGTCCCCCGAGTACATAGCTGTATATTCTAGTTGTAGGTCCTTCTGGTTGTGCTGTGTGGGACACCACCTCAGCATGGCCTGAGGAGCAGTACCATGTCCACACCCAGAATCTGAACCAGCAAAACCCTGGGCTGCTGAAGCGGAGTGCGTGAACTTAACCGCTCAGCCATGGGGCCAGCCCCTTAATCTTAGTTCTTAACAAAGTTGTGCAACCTTGGTGACTTGTCCACCATCCAAGCATAAAAGAAAATGGAGCAAGGCTGTGGTTGAAACTGATCTTTTGGATAGGATACTGTATTAGTTGTCTGTTGGTATGTAACAAATTACTCCACAACTTAGTGGCTTAGAACAGCATATTTTAATCTGATAATTTCTATAGTTTAGGACTTTGGCACAGTTCAGGTGGCTCCTCTGGTTCTGGGTTTCTACACAGCTGCAGCCATCTCAAGGCTTAACTGAGGAAGAGTCCATTTCAATGCTCACTCATTTTGTTGTTGGCAGGATTCAGCTCCTTGGGGCCTGTTGAACTGAGGACCTCTGTTTCTCATGAGTCATTGGCCTCCCCATAAGGTAGCTCACAACATAGGCGCTGACTTCATCAGGTGAGCAAGTGAGAGGGAAAAAATTGCTGGCAAGATGGAAGTAACAGTCATTGGTAACCTAATCTCAGAAGTGGCATTTATCACCTTTGCTGCACTATTCTATTTGTTAAAAGCAAGTAACTAGGTCCAGTTCACACCCAAGAGGGAGAGGAATACATAAGACTGTGAGTACCAGCAGGCAGGGATTATTGAAAGCTGTTTCCGAAGCTGCCAACCACAGACACAGGCACAGACACAGATATAGTAGTCTGGGAGCTGAACCAAAAGGAAGTCAGTTACTGAGATACAAGTTAGAGTCATGTATTTCAAGCAAAATTAATGGGTGAAGTCTTTTCAAACAAAATACTAAAAACAGAGTGACATCAGCAACATGGCAGAGTGAGCTGTTCCCATTGTCTCTCCGCCTTTTGAACTACAACTAAATGGACATTCACTGATGAACGGAGGAAGCCCACACAGCACAACAGGATGCCTGAGAGACACACGTAGCTATACATCCGAGGGTGGATTGATTGGCCCTCCGGGAAGTGGTGGAGATAGGTGAGCACTCCCTGCCCTCTCCTGGCAGCCCTGTGCACACACACGAACATTTTCCAGCCTGGCACAAGTGCCCCAAAAGTGGGAATGTGCTCCAGGGCGACTGTAGGAAGAGGCAGCAGCAGCCCTTAGCCTACTCATGATCACTTTCCTGGCACGTGAGGAGCCCACTGTGCCCCTGCAGCCCTAAGGAGTGGCCCTAGCTTGGTCTGGCAAGGAAGCCCCACCCACCAAGCACAGCAGCTGGCAGGACCACAAGCAGAGACTGCAGTAGATCTACACATCAATGCAAGCACACTCCAGCCCCACATGAGTGCCTATAGTACTGCTGAGCCCCTAAAGAGGGACCATGTCCCAGGGCAACTGTAGAAAGAGCCAATGGCAGCCCTTAGCCCACTTGTGGTTACTTTCCCAGTGGAAGGGGAGCCCACTGTGCCCCAGTGGCTCCAAGGAGCAACTCTGGCTCAGTCCCCACGAGGAAGCCGCACCCACTAAGTACAGTCCACACAAGCACTCGAATGCTCTCCAGGCTGGTGCAAGTGCCCATAGTACCCCCATAGCTTCCAGGAGACAGGGTAGGGCCAGAAACTCTGCTCCCGCTTCCTCCTAGCAGTAACAGGTGGAATCTGCAACCTAATACCACTACAAATGCCCTGACAAAAGATTAGTTCATCAAACACCATGAGAAACGGCAGCAAAAATTCAGACAAGAAGGAAAACTACAATTCTCCAGAAACTAACCCTGAAGGCATAGAAATTTACAACCTAAATGACAGAGAATTCAAAATAGCTGTCATAAAGAAACTCAACGAGTTACAAGAGAACACAGAAAGACAGCTCAATGAGCTCTGGAATAAAATGAATCTCTTCACCAAAGAGATTGAAACTACAAAAAAAAAA
>NW_025794569.1:0-2851 GCF_021613505.1 Equus quagga | reverse complement strand
ACAACATAGGCGCTGACTTCATCAGGTGAGCAAGTGAGAGGGAAAAACTTGCTGGCAAGATGGAAGTAACAGTCATTGGTAACCTAATCTCAGAAGTGGCATTTATCACCTTTGCTGCACTATTCTATTTGTTAAAAGCAAGTAACTAGGTCCAGTTCACACCCAAGAGGGAGAGGAATACATAAGACTGTGAATACCAGCAGGCAGGGATTATTGAAAGCTGTTTCCGAAGCTGCCAACCACAGACACAGGCACAGACACAGATATAGTAGTCTGGGAGCTGAACCAAAAGGAAGTCAGTTACTGAGATACAAGTTAGAGTCATGTATTTCAAGCAAAATTAATGGGCGAAGTCTTTTCAAACAAAATACTAAAAACAGAGTGACATCAGCAACATGGCAGAGCGAGCTGTTCCCATTGTCTCTCCGCCTTTTGAACTACAACTAAATGGACATTCACTGATGAACGGAGGAAGCCCACACAGCACAACAGGATGCCTGAGAGACACACGTAGCTATACATCCGAGGGTGGATTGATTGGCCCTCCGGGAAGTGGTGGAGATAGGTGAGCACTCCCTGCCCTCTCCTGGCAGCCCTGTGCACACACACGAACATTTTCCAGCCTGGCACAAGTGCCCCAAAAGTGGGAATGTGCTCCAGGGCGACTGTAGGAAGAGGCAGCAGCAGCCCTTAGCCTACTCATGATCACTTTCCTGGCACGTGAGGAGCCCACTGTGCCCCTGCAGCCCTAAGGAGTGGCCCTAGCTTGGTCTGGCAAGGAAGCCCCACCCACCAAGCACAGCAGCTGGCAGGACCACGAGCAGAGACTGCAGGAGATCTACACATCAATGCAAGCACACTCCAGCCCCACATGAGTGCCTATAGTACTGCTGAGCCCCTAAAGAGGGACCATGTCCCAGGGCAACTGTAGAAAGAGCCAATGGCAGCCCTTAGCCCACTTGTGGTTACTTTCCCAGTGGAAGGGGAGCCCACTGTGCCCCTGTGGCTCCAAGGAGCAACTCTGGCTCAGTCCCCACGAGGAAGCCGCACCCACTAAGTACAGTCCACACAAGCACTCGAATGCTCTCCAGGCTGGTGCAAGTGCCCATAGTACCCCCATAGCTTCCAGGAGACAGGCTAGGGCCAGAAACTCTGCTCCCGCTTCCTCCTAGCAGTAACAGGTGGAATCTGCAACCTAATACCACTACAAATGCCCTGACAAAAGATTAGTTCATCAAACACCATGAGAAACGGCAGCAAAAATTCAGACAAGAAGGAAAACTACAATTCTCCAGAAACTAACCCTGAAGGCATAGAAATTTACAACCTAAATGACAGAGAATTCAAAATAACTGTCATAAAGAAACTCAACGAGTTACAAGAGAACAAAGAAAGACAGCTCAATGAGCTCTGGAATAAAATGAATCTCTTCACCAAAGAGATTGAAACTACAAAAAAAAAATCAAGCAGAAATTCTAGATATGAAAATCACAATTAATGAAATAAAAAATAACCTAGAATCCTTAAGAAATAGAACTAATGTTATGTAGGAAAGAACTCGTGATTTAGAGGATGAAAATTCTACAGGTGGAGGAGGAGACAGAACTCAGATTTTTTTTAATAGAAGGAATTCTTTGAGAAATATCCCACTTAATTAGGAAAAGCAACATAAAGATAACAGGTATTCCAGAAGGAGAAAGGAGCAGAGTTTCTTCAAAGAAATAATAGCTGAGAACTTCCTAAACCTGGGGAAAGAACCAGATTTGCAAATAAATGAAGCTAATAAAATGCCTAGTTACATCAATGCTAAAAGGCCTTCTCCAGTAAAACTGGCAAAAGTCGACAACAAAGAAAAAATATTAAGAGCAGCAAGGAAGACGAGAATAACCTACAAAGGAACCCCAATCAGGATTTCAGTGGATTTCTCAGCAGAAATCCTTCAGGCTAGGAGAGAATGGAATGATATATTCAAAATACTGAAGGACAAAACTTTCAGTCCAAAATACTCTATCCAGCAAAACTATCCTTCAGATACGATGGAGAAATAAGAACTTTCCCAGATAAACAAAAGCTGAGGAAGTTCACCACCACTAGACCTCCCCTACAAGAAATAATTAAAGATGCCCTCACCAGAAACATAAAGGCAAAGGTCTACAAAGCTTTGAAAAAGGTGATAAAAAGACAGACAAAACCAGAAAACTGCAGCCCTCTATCAGAAGAGGGAGGCAAATACTCAATTATAAATTAAAGATAAAGGGAAAGAAAGCATCAAAAGTAACTATAAACATATCAACCTAGTCAAAAACTTACAACATTAAAAACAGAATAGTTTGTAATGACAATAACTCAAAAGGGGAAAACAAAAGGGATGGAATCTTCTTAGGATAATGGAGATAAGAGGCTATGTGAAAATGGACTATTTCATCTGTGAGATCTTTTATACAAACCTCATGGTAAGCACTAAACAAAAAATCAGAGCAGAGCCAAAATTCACAAAAAGTGAGAAAACCTGCTCGGAAAACCACCAAAATGAAATGGCAGTCAGAACTACCAAGGAAAAGAAACAATGGAAACAGAAAACAACAGATAAAATGGCAGTATCAAGCCCTCATATATCAATAATCTCTCTAAATGTAAATACATTGAATTCTCCAATAAAAAAGACAAAAGAGTAGCTGGATGGATTAAAAAACAAGACCCAACAATGGGCTGCCTCCAGGAGACACATCTCAGCTCTAAAGACAAACATAGGCTCAGAGTGAAGGAATGAAAGGTGATACTCCAAGCTAATAGCAAAAATAAGGAAGCAGGTCTTTCCATACTTATACCAGACAAAGTAGACTTCAAGATA
>NW_025794568.1:6525-7986 GCF_021613505.1 Equus quagga | reverse complement strand
TAGGTTGTGAATCATGGGAGTAATTTAGGCTCAATAAGGAGAAATCACAAGGAGCATTAGAAGGCTGAGGATTCAGATAATTGTAGCTTATTCTAATCCAGATGGGTTCTCTTTGGGAACTTTAAAAATGGGTTTTGAAAATGGGATTATTGATATTATGAATATCCAGGGAACATCCTCCACATTGCTGTTCACCTTGGTCTTGATCCAAAGATCATGAGGAGAAGCATTTTGGGATACATATAAGGGAACTTGGACATAGACATTTCCGTTAAAGTAATGAGAAGCAACTGAAGGGTTTTACATAGGGCATATATTTTTTTTTTCTTGAACAAAGAAAAGAATGACTAAACCAATGACAGTAAGTATCCAACAAACATGGCAATCCTACTTGGAGTTTAGGTAGATAAAATTTCAGGGGAGGAATGTCTAAATTCTCCAGCAATAGATAACAACCAGGAAAAAGCTGGCACTTCATGTTTTCCATTTTTGGTTCTGACAAGTTGTCAAATCCTTAGTTGAGGGCACAGGATTAAGAGGAAAAGAAGTTAAGGATTACGCACTATGTCTGGCCTGCAGCCACATGAGTTAAGGTCCATTCAGCATCCTTAGCAGAGGATTCCTAGGAGGGATTTCTAAAGAATTTCCAAGGCAAGGAAAATGATTCATCAGTTAAAAGACTAGTCCTGTGGACTTGACCAAAACAGTTGGGAAGTAGGTAACTAAATAAAGGAATACTGTGGTTTAGAAACTGCAGTCTCATTTCTGGGGCTTCCATGAACTAGCCAGGTGGCTGCAAGATCAACTCCAGACCTTAGCATCTGTAACAGGGCCTCATCACTACATCCTTTCTCGGTTGTGGTTAACCAAAGCTTGTGATGGACATGTGCCTGTAGGGGGATCCCAATCCACAGACCCAGCTGCAGGGAGCATGAGACTCAAAGGGCAGCTGAGCTAAGCTGGAGTTGGCAAGGGTTAGAGTGAAATGTAACCAAAGAGATAGGAAAATTTATCTGGTCCAAAATGGGTTACTATTCTACACGGCCCAGAAGACTCCAGTCTATAATCTCAGCCAAGTTTGCATTTTTCTGACCAGTCCTTAGGCATTCTAGTATATAAACTTCTATTTTATGTGCTTATTTTTTCATACTCTCTTCCATACTATTCTTCCAAAAAGACTGAGTTCAGCAGTTATAAAATCTGGAACTACCAGGTATAATTTAAAATGCTGTCGTTTATATGATGCATTTTTTATGGCATACTCCATGGGAAGAAAGAGAAATATGATGATATCTGAAGAGTATGGCTTTTACATGTGGTCCTTTGAGGTCTCTGAGCCAGTTGTGAGGGAGTGCTTCCTAGAAAGAAATCAACAAATTCCTTTCTAAGCTTATCTTATGCACCTTAACCACTAACTGCTAACAAATGTCTGGGTAAGGTTTGTGAGTCTTCCCTGAGAAT
>NW_025794568.1:849-3525 GCF_021613505.1 Equus quagga | reverse complement strand
CACACCAGGTCTAGAACTAATCCTGTTGGACTCCAAGCCCAGCTCCTCACCCACTGTGTTATCTATGATATGGTATTGCCCTCTAAGAGCAGATTTAATTTCATCAAGAAAAATACTCAGAGCAAAACTCAGAAGAGAATAGAAACTAAAGACAATCCCCAAGGAACACAAACGCTGAATGGACAGGCAGTTGGAAAAGTATCAAAGAAACCCCAAAGAGTAGTGCAGAGAGGTAAGTGGGAAATCAGAAATGACTGGTGTTCTGAAAGAGAAGGGAAAGGAGTTTTAAGAAGGAAGGAATGTCCAACAGAGCAAATGCTGAAGAAATGTCTGTCTAGTAAGATGATAACTAGAAGGTGTCTATTGCTTTGTAACAGCACAAAGATCATGATTGAATTTTTTCAACAGAAGCTAAACTCAGTTGGATGAGGAATGGAGATGAGACAAGGAAGAAAAAGATCTGAACATAGAAATCTCTTTCCAGAAATTCAACTCTGAAGAGGAGGAAAGAGACATGGTGTTAACTAGACAAGGATGTTGAAGTGGTAATAGCAGGGTTTTTAAAGATGGGGATATATTTACATGCTTTTGGAAAGGATCCATAAGCAGTGGATCAAAGTTCTGAAGAGATGAATAGAATTGGAACATGGACCAGAGGTAGAAGAACCACGTTTCAGCACAGTGGGGAACAGTTATTTCCAATGTTACTGGAATGGAGGAGGAAAAGATTGGTATAGATTTCAGTAATTTTTCAGGGTGTGAAGGCAGAAATTTGAAACATCTATTAATTTCTAATGGAATTGTTTTTGTTTTTATGAGTAGAAATTATATGCCTCCCAAGAATGGAGAAGGTTCTGGGTTAAAAAGTCTGAGGAGTATGAGAATTTTTGAAACTGTCACTGTAGGAAATGACAGTGGGAGACAACTGTAGAGAAAAAGAATTCTTTCCTGGCAACACTGTGGGCCTAGTTAGTGTTGAAGATGACAACAGGTTTCAATGACACCAGTCTGTACCCCGGTGTGATTATCTTGAACTCTGTTTAACAGATAAAGTATACATTACAAGAAAGTGGATATTGATCCGTGATTGAGAATTAATAAAATCATTGATAGAACACAGAATTGGGACAAGAACAATGAGACTAATGACTAAAGATTTCTTGAAGTAGGACCATGGATTTTAAAGGTTTAGATAAGAAAATAAAAAACAGGAAGCCTCTGAGAAATAAAATGACAGTAAAGCTATCAGGACAGTAAATGATCACATATCGTCCAAGAACAAGTGCTGTAGAAGGAGCTGAGTATAAGAATCTAAGGATGCAAGGTTTCAGACAGGATGTAAGATTTCAGAGGAGCAGCATCTAACTGGATAATTACCATGAGATCTTTCTAGAGTGTGGCCATGGGCGTTAATGGCTAAAGGGGATTCTAGTTAACAGTCTTTAAAGTTGATGAGTTCAGGCTTCTCTTTGAATTGACCACCTGGACATTTAAGTTCTACAGTGTTTCAGGTCACAGTGGAATCTTCTGAGCTGTGTTAAGTCCTCAGTCTATAAGGAAGAGTATCTGGTGTTTATAAAGACGGTAGTGAAAAAAGGGGTAGGGAACAATAGGGGTGAAAGGCCTGGGTCTGAAAGGTACACAGACAGTAGTTTGGGTTTTGGGGGGTGAGGGGAATGCTGTTCCCATCTCTAAATCTGAGGTGTTGCAGATGAGAGAGAATAAGGGGGAAGGACAAGAGGGAGAAACTGTATTCCAAACAGTCAGGTTTCAGTGAAGGCATGTGGAAGGAATTTTCACAGGGGCTGTTGAATGTTTACAACAAAATGGGGATGAGAGGCCAAAGTGGGAAGATGTCCATGGGAAAATAGGAGGCAGTTAGGTCAATTTAGAAAATAAATAGTCAAATTCCTTGGTGAATCATTCGTCTCTGGAAGGAGTCATCGCAGGTAGGACTGAATGTGCTTCCAAGGGGTCCTTGCACAAAGGAACACGGCCGCAGTAAGGTCAGATGGTGCTCAAATCCCTCAGCCAGTGCCATAAATGAGTAAATTCTGACTATCCAGATGGATTCAGCTCTCATCCACTACACTACATTACATTATAAAGTCTGCATATGCTTCTATACATAGATAGAAATGGTAGAGAAAAGTATCTCTGCCTCACACTCAAAGCCCATGTGGTAGAGGGCACACCTGGAGCACGATCCTTGGAGCCCTGTGATCACTGCACTCATTGCTTGTAAATAATTGCCTGGGTCTCTGCAATGGAGGCTGTAATGTGATGGAAGACTTTGGAATGTTCATTTAGGTTGATTGTGAATCTTCTTTCTTGCTTTCCTGTCTACTGAAACTTTAAGTATCTGACCCCTCTACATTTTTTCTGAACATTATCTCTCCCTTATATTTTCTTGCTTCCTTATCTCATATGGAGTCTGAAGACAATCATTCCAAAGCTCTTTTATAAATGCCACCAATCAACACATTCCTCTCTACCATTTCACCAGACTGCCAGATCCAAAGACAGGATGAACTCTCTTACCCACTATTACAGCAAACTGGAAACACACACTAAATTCTGAGGTAATGATAATTATGGCAAAGATGTTGGCTAACAAATCTTATTGACCATATAACATGCCACAATGCTATGGGAGCCCTTTAATGTTTAAGGCCA
>NW_025794568.1:0-839 GCF_021613505.1 Equus quagga | reverse complement strand
TATGAGTGATCCTGTTTCTCTGCATCATTGCCAGAACCTGGTATTGTCGGGATTTTTTACTTTAGCCATTCTGATAGACGTGCAGTGGTACCTCACTGTGGCTTTGATTTGCATTTCCCTAATGGCTGATGATGTTGAACATCTGTTCATAAGATTTTTTCTATCTTATTCCACTACCACGTTCCCTCTTTGGTGAAGTGTCTGTGTGTCTTTTGTCCATTTTTTAATTGGATTGTTTGTTTTCTTCCTGTTGAGTTTAGAAGGTCCTTTATATTCTGAATACTGGTCCTTTGATGAAAACGTATTTTGAAACTATTTCCCGACAATCTGCAGTTTGTCTTTTTCATTCTCTTAACAGTGTCTTTCACAGAGCAAACATTTTTAATTTTGGTGAAATCTAAGTTATTTATATTTTTATGGATTGTGCTTTTGGTGTCACATCAAAAATCTCTTTGCCTAACCCTAGGTCATGAAGATTTTCTCTTATATTTTCTTCTAAAGGATTCATAGTTTTACATTTTACACTTGGATGTATGATCCGTTTGGGGACTGTCCTCAAATTTGGTATAAGTTGTGAAATGTAGGTCAAGGTTAATTATTTGCCTGTGAATATTCAATCGTCCCCACACCATTTGTTGCTAAAGCTATCTTTCCACTGTTGAATTGCCTTTATACTTTTGTCAAAGAATAGGTTATGCCACTGGGCCAGTGGCATAGTGGTTACGTTTGCATGCTTCGCTTCAGCGGCCCGGGCTTCCCAGATTCAGATCTGTGCTCGAACCCAGCACTGCTCATCTAGCACTTCTGTGGTGGCGTGCCACGTGAAGTAGAGGAAGGCT
>NW_025794567.1:0-17727 GCF_021613505.1 Equus quagga | reverse complement strand
CACACCTCTGCGTGCAGGGCAGATACGCCCCTGACCGCTACAGAGCAGGAATTTGGAGCTTGACGTGCCTGTGTGAGAAGAGCTGTGGGCCAATTAGAGGCCAATTCAGTGAATGATCAAGCCATCAAAGTGATCAAATCTATCCATTTACCAGAATCTTCTTTTAACTGTGTATAAAGTTTAAAGCAATTCCTATTGTATAGTCTCGTTTAACAGCTTTCGAAGATTTCTGTCATTTTCATTGACAGGTTTTCACTATTTCCTCCTTAAAGCACCTAAAACAATGTTTGATTTTTCTCTACTCAGCTCCCTGCGAGGAGAAAGAAGGAGAAGCCAGTTCACAGGATAGCCTGAACTGGTGATTCCTAAAAGGGGGTGACCAGGGGGCAGAGAGGTGAGGAGACTGACAGGCAGAGCGAGGAGGAGACTGAGGGTCAGGGAGGCAATCCAAAGCCAGAACCCTGGAGTCTTTGCTCCCCAGGGTTCTCATAGGCCCTGTTGATGCATTCGATTCACATTGTTATAAACTTTATCAATAATTGATAGAAGTACAGATTCTATCAATTTAGCAAATAGATCATTCAGTGATTTGCTCATTTAGGAAACAGATTCTTCTGTAAACTGTTTTCCACAAACCAGTTTTAGATGAATTGACCTTTGGGCAGGTTGATGTGAGCCTTACTGCTTAACAGGTAAGAAATTTGGCTTTGGGGCCAGCTGCCTGCGTTAAGCCCTCACTCCACTTACTGGCTGTCTACTCTTGAGCAGGGTCTTGACCTCTCAGAGCCTCAGTTTCCCCATCCATAAAAGTGGAGTGATCAAGGGCCTCCCTCCTAGACTTATTGGAAGAGTCAACGAGTTAACCCACTCACAGCCCTCAGAGCAGCACTCGCGTCACCAGTGCTCAGTATACGTTATTACTGTCATTCTGCCCTCCCCGCCTGATGGCCGATCCTCCCAACTGTCTCCTCTACATGAACCCCGCACTGGACAGTCCCCATCAGGACCACCGTCTGTGTCGTCATCTGGTCCTCCTGTGAAGATGCTTTAACACAAAAGTAAGCAGAGCCCCGAAAATGCCTGTAATAAGGTGGTCACTGCAGGATCCAGAACATGCACATGTTAATGTTCAGATTATTATCAAAATGAAAGCATGAAATATAAACATTCTAACAGAGCACTGGCAGGCCCCTGAGACTACCAGGCACACCAGTTTGGGAAACACCGTTCTAGGAGCAACGGACCCAGACAGGAAAGACAACAGACAAAAGAGCAAGAGGGGCAGGGTTGGGGTAAGCCCAGGAGCCACCAGGATGTCACGCCACATGGCTGGCCCAGGCTGATGGGAGGAGGGGAAAAGGAATGGAATCCCACAGGGCATTCCTCGAGGAACAGGAATACTCCACTCAGCGGAGACTGTCTCCATGTGGTTTTCACAGAACTGCAGCGGATGGAGCAGACGGGGTTCTCAACTCCTGTTGCCCAAAGTTCCTGCTCTCTTCCTACGCTGCCCAGGCCACTGTGGGACCAAACAAAGAATACAGTCATTATATCTAGTTCTCTGACTCCTGTGCTAAGAGCTCAGTGTCCTGACAGAAAGCAAAGTCAAAAGCAATCCAAACACTGGTTTGCAGAGGCAAAGAGCAAAATAAATAGGAAGACCTCAACCAAAGATGAAAAAGCAGAAGGAAAAAACCCAACATGGGATTTATGCAAATAACTGGCCCTCCAAAATAGAGGAAAGGAACAACAGTTTGCAAAAGACTGATGCAACCAGAGGCGGAAGATAAACGAAGATATCAGAATATGATTGAGGGAGGGATGAAGAAAATAATTGAGGGGAAAAGTCATTCTTTTGCAGAATTTAAAAATGCAAAGTGATGAATAAATGATAAACGATAGGCTACATTGGAGTATATGAGGAAGCCATTTGGTTTAAAACTAATTCGGCCTGAACTTGTATTTCCAGAAAAGCCCGATGTGCCCTGTTGAGCATTCCTTGTACATTTGCCTTAAACATTTACAATGTCTAAAAACCAAGAATGACACCCTTAAAGATAGGGCTGTAGCTCCCCTGACATGGGCACTTCCTTAAGGATAAGCATCTCTTCCAGAAACTAAGGATTAATTACTGACCTGCTGTATTCATCTTGTGACCACTGATGCGGGAAGGAGCAGCGTGTGGACAGATGAAAGGGAATGCTTTTGGAGTTTGCTGGTTGCTTTGTATCTGCTAAGTTATAGAGCACAGAGAAGGAGGGGCTGGAGAATAAGTTGGACACGGTGATTGAAATTAGGTTTGGACTTCTTGTTCAAGATGTTCATGAACCAAGTAGGTGCATCCTTCTCCTCTCCTTCCCCAGAACCTTAAAACTATACTAAATTGATTTTCATTAAGTGTATACATCACAAAACGAAAGAGAGACAGGAATAACTAGTCAGCAGACCTGAGACGCCTGGAGTTTCAGAGCGAGAAGGAAGAGGGCAGCCTAGCAGGGCAGAGCCAGACCCCAGACCAATGACGTCAGCATCTCTGGGCTAGTGCCCAGGAACAGTATTTTTTCAATGGCCCAGGTGAGCCCAATGTGCAGCCAAGTTTGAGAACCAGTGACCTAGGACAGACACTTAGGGGCTCAGCAGGGGTCAAAGCTGTATGCCCAGAGGAACCCACAGGGGCTCTGAACTCACAGCCCCAGGTAGGATGGAGGGTGGGGTGAGAACGGGGCTGAAACAGGGAGAATAGTGGGAGGTTTGTGCATGGAATAGTCAACCCCGAAACCTCTGTCCAGCTCTGGCCATGGACCGTCATGGAGCCAGGCATTTCCTTCTCAGCATCAACAAAGGAGAGCTCTTCCAAAACCAAAACCAAAATCCCTCAATGCACTGTCTGGAGAGACTTGACAGCTTGTGTGGGTATGTCACTCTGACATTTAGGGGTTCTGGGCATAAAAGCCAGCTCCCTGCCCACCCACCCCCACAGTGGAGCCTGATGCCCACAGAGCTGCGTGGCTCATTTTATAATTATAAGAGGAAAACCAAGGATCACCAGGCAAATGAGAAAACCTGGCAACAGGAGGGTCAGTTCCAACCACTGGGAGGCAGAAGGGGAGGCAGGAATGGCATCAGTGAGTAAATCCCCCCCCAGAGTAGGGAAGTCACTAGGTGATGTCTCAGTTTGAAAACTCCAGAAATAGCCTTAGAAGCATCAGCTAGACACATAGAAGTAACCACAGGAAGACTAAAGCCAGAAATAATAATAGAAGTGGTTGCCTCTGGCAAGAAGAATTGAGGTCAACAGAATACTGAGAATTTTCAGCACACTTTTTAAAACCATATACATGTATGACTTTGATGATATATATATTTATGTTATACGGATATTAAATATCTGATCACATATATATTTAAAAAGGAGAAATCAGTCCATAAAGCAGCACTTGTGCAACTTGAATGTGCACATGAGTCACTTGGCAATCGTGTTGAAAAGCAGATTCTGGGGGGCCCATGAGTCTGCACTTTTTATAGGCCCCTGGGAGACAGTGATGCTGCAGGGCTTAGGACCATACTCTGCGTAGCAAGGCTGTAGGTGATGCTGCAACCAGGCTGAAGCATCTGAAATAAATTCTGTGAATAGCTGGAAGTCAGTGAAGCTCTGTGAACAGGGTGAGGCAGGATAAGAGGATGCTTGAGAGGACTAATCAGGGTAGCATGGCCTCTTGGGAGACACTGGAGGCACAGGGCATGTTGTAAAAACCCAGGCAAGAGACGAGGGGCTGAGTCAGGGTGGGGATGGAGGGGGATAGGATAGAGAGATGTGGCTGCGGGAGAACCACTGGGCAGAGGACTGGATGCGAGGAGTGAAGGCAAGGACATCCAGCATCCAGGGGAGAAGGTGCTGGGCCTTCACCCTGGGGATGAAGAGGAGGCCCAGGCTGGGCGGCTTGAGTGTGAGGGGCCTGTGAGACCACCAATGACAGGTAATTTTGAGATAATAGAAAATGCACATTGGTCTCTGCCCTGGGTTCCTGGCACAGAATTTGTAAAACCTTTGTAATTTCCAAGGTGATAAGAGTACCACGAACATCTTTTGTTCTAACATTTGGTCTTTGACCCTGGTTCCCGACACAGCATTCCTAACTCCCTTGGAATTTTCGGGGTGACAGCAGTGTCTTTTGTTCTAATGAGGTGGCTCTGAGTGGCATCCTAGATAGGGGCTGGTCACCAGGAAGACCAAGCTATGATTAGCAGCTTGAAACTTTCGGCCCCACCCCTCATTCTCCAAAGAGGGGACAGGGTCTAGAAACGGAGTTAATGATTGAGCATGCCTATGTGAGGAAGGCTCCATAAAAATCCCAAAACTATGGGGTTCAGAGAGCTTCCAAGTGGGTGAAGACGTGGCGGTGCTGGGAGAGTGGCGTGCTCAGAGAGGGCACAGGAGCTCCACGCCCCTTCCCACTACCTTGCCCTGTGCATCTCTTCCATCTGGCTGTTCATCTGTATTCTTTATCACATCCTTTTATAATAAACTGGCAAATGGTAAGTTGACTATTATCTTGAGTCCTGTGAGCCACTCTAGCAAGCTAATTGAACCCGAGAAGGGGGTCGTGGGAACCTCTGATTCCTAGCCGATGAATCAGAAGTACAGGTAACAGCCTGGACTTGCAATTGGCATCTGAAGTGGGGCGGGGTGGGGGGAGTACTCTTGTAGGACTGAGCCCTTAACCTGTGGAATCCGATGCTATCTCTGGATAGATGGTGTCAGAATTGAGTTGAATTGTACGACACCCAGCTGGTATCTCAGAATTCCTTGGTGTGGGAAAAATCCCCAGATATCTGGTGTCAGAAGCGTTGTGTTGTGTGTGTGGCAGTAGCAGTAGTGTGAGAGTAAAGGAGAGACACACAGGAGGAAAGGCTGAATTTTTCCTACATGTTAATGCAGAGCCAGGAGCTCAGAATAGGCGGAAATTAGCAAGGAAGTGACCCAAGGGCAGGAACCATCCGTCACTCTTAGCTGTGTCAGGATCACACCCAGGGCCTGCATCCGATGTGGGTTCCAGCTCTCAGGGAGACTTTGAGGCCATTCAGGCAGCCTCCTTCCTGCACCCCAGTCTACTCTGGGGCTCTGTTCTCCAATCCTAACAGCACATTTGTAAGTCCAGGTCCTAAAGCTGACCAGAAGAGCCAGGACAATTCTGGCCCCTCCAGAGAAGGGCCTCAGGGTCCCAGAACAGACCTTATTCTCAAGGAGATGCGACCTCCGCTGTGGGCTGGGCCCAGAGTTTCACTTCACATGCCTCCCAACAAGGCTGGGGGTGAGGCAGAGAGGCAGGGAGATGGACACCCTGCCTCTGGGTGACCTCCATCTTTTCAACTCAAGAGATACTCACTGAGCATAGATAAAATTCTAAATATAGGCATGGTCTCAGGATAGTCACTGAGAAACTCATGATATGTGGCACTTTAGGTTAACTTTTTACATCTAATGTTTTCAGGAAACTTTTGTTTTGTTAAATCTGTAATATGATTTGCCAGAGTATCAAAAGAGAAAATGAAAACAGCTGCATGGTTCTGTGGGGGACAATTGGGAAGGATCTCCATTGTGCGAGGCTGAGCAGCCTGAGAGAAACCATTCTGTGGGTGAGGGGTCCCCAGAGGTGGCCAGTGGAAGCTCCTGTGCTCAGGTCACTGAAACAAGTCCCTGTGCCCATGAATGAGGTAGGAACCCTGCCCTGGGCTAAGTTCTGAAGGGTTAAGGATGGGAGAAATCTGACTGATGGATAAATGGCAGCACTGCTTAATCTGTTCTTGCTGAATCTACATAACAGACATTCCCATGGTCTTCACTCTGTCAGGGGCATCCAGAGCTAAATCATCTTCAGCGCCTCTTACTTGTCTAGCATGTTGCAGTTTACAAGCACTTCCACCTGTGAGAGACAGGCACCATTAGGATTACCTTCCCATTTCACAGATGAGGAAACTGAGGTTCCATAGAGTTTCATGAATAAACCCAAGGTCTGGAAGCCAGTAGGTGGCAGAGCCAGGCCTAGAACCAGGTGGTCAGCCTTTCAGACCCATGGTCTTTCCAGATCCAGGTCCCTTGGATCTGAAGTGAGGTGAATCTCCCACACTAAGACGGCTTCAGAGCTTGAGAAGCCACACGGAGGGGGAGGGAGGCCTGTCCCACAGCAGCCTCTCACCTCCTTCACACCACCCCCAGGCAGGGGAACCAAGGCCTGTGGCTGCATCTCACAGCCTCTGAGATCCAAGGCAGGCCCTGGCCAACCACAGCCGCCTCCCCCTGCACTCAGTGCATCACAAATGGGCCTGCGCCTCCAGCCCAGCCCACGCCTGCAAAGGCTGCTGGCCTGAGGAGCCTCAGCTGGTCTCCAGCAGGGCCTGGGACCCTCATGTGTGTGAGCTGGAGGCTGGTGTACCCTCCCCCCTCCCTGGGTCAGGGAGCACTGTCCTCCTAGGGAGTGTCTCAGTCTGCCTTTCATAAGGTCTTTTCATTAGTCTTAACTGTCTCATCAGTCACGCCAACTACATCACCCTTTAAACCTGGAGAAGCCCCACTGGTGGAGACTGTTCCCTTCTCCTGCTTGAGCCCACCTCCCTTGGTAGGACTCCTGACTAACCTCAGTTTGTCGGTGACACTTACCCCAACCAAATCAGTCAGCCCCTTCCTGCCAGACTTCTTTTATCACAAGGTTTCCCTTGCAGGTCTTGGCTGGACGGGTTCCCACCATCTCTCATCTGTCCAGTGGGGGAGGACAGACTATGACACCCAGCACCACCTTCTGCCCACCCCAGGGGCTCCGGCCACGCCACTCCACCCCACAGGGCAGTGGGTAGGCTCTTCAGATTCCACACAGCCCATGAGAATGTGCCCTCGGACCTTTGAGACCCCCTCCTGATGGGGGCAGAGAGGGGAGGGAGAGCCCCAGCAGGACAGATAACGAGGAAAAGATCTCCCCGTTTATAGGGGTCAATCCTTATGCCCTGTGGACCTAAGAGAGGACGCCCCATCAGCCTCCACCCTGTGTGTCTGCTCCTGCTCCCTGGTGTAAGACCCTTCCCTCTCGTCTCCTGGCACATGTCTGCTGACCCTTCCAGAAGCAGCTCAAATGGCCTCCCTGGGAGTCTGCCCTGTCCTGTCTCAGATGGAATTAGGTGATCTCTGTGCTGGGCTGTTACAGCACTTTAGCAAGTTGTTGGTCATTTGTGACATCAACATCAACTGGCTCTGTCCTTCCGCTTCTGATGCAGGACCCAGGCCCTGTGAAGAGGTGAGATGAGGAGGCCCCTCAGGCTGCTCCAAGCGCAGGTCGGCACCTGAGAGTGGGTGTCTCACCCTAGTCCCAACCCTGCCTGTGAGGACCCTGGGTTGTCACATATTCTCTCGAACAAGACAACCACCTTTCAGCTAAAGTGCACATGGCAGCCATCACTAGTTTCCATTCAGCAGATATTTACTGAGCACGCCTATGTCTCAGCGCTGCCAGGGACTTCCCTTCCCGTCTTGGTCACCATCACTGAGCCCTGAGGTGGCTTCACAGGCAGCATGACCTCACCCAGCACCTCCTCTTCTGATGGACACTAGGCCCCGGAGGGCCCACGCCACAGAGTTCTGTGGGAAAACAAAGGTGAGCTCCTCTCTGCTAGTTGTCCCCACAGACCCTGAGCAGTCACATGTGTGCTGTCCTTCCCTAGCTAACACCACAGCCCACCCTGTCCTGGGCGGGTGCCCCACCTCCCCAGGACTCAGGCATGACTCCATCATGGGTTGGGCCCAAAGACATCTTCCAGTGTCAGCCATCTTGCTTTACAGTGAAGACAAAGCATACGTGTGTTTTACTACTCAAATTCAGTTATTTGCCCTCAACAACAAAAATAAGAGAAAAAAATAGCTATTTAAGTTGTGTAGCAATTATATTCTAATAGAACCACTCTCTTCAAATGCTGAAGGACTTGGAGGGAGTTTGAGATGGAAGCTGTAAATCCATGGGTTAGCCTTGGGGTCCCTTTGTCCATCTCCCTGCTCCCACCGGTCTTTCCTGGTGGGTAGTGGTGTGCTGGTAACTGACTAAGAGCTAGCTCCTCAGGAGGAACAAGCCCTGGTCTCTAGCCTTCGAAAATTTCTGTGGTGTAAATACTCCCTCTAAGGCTCATTTCAAATTACCAACATGATGACACAGTACATACCGTTGGGAAAAGATGCATGAAAGCAGCTCTCACAGCCGGTTCCAGCTGGCTCCAGCACACCACTGTCTGTGGGGGAATCCTGTCTTGTTTAAAGAAGATGGTGTGAAGGAAGATTCTCTGTTTTTCTATTTTATTGAGGTCACTTTGGTTTATAACATCATACATTTCAGGTCTACATCATTATATTTTGGCTTCTGTATAGACTGCATCATGTTCACCACCAAAAGTTAAGCTTCCGTCCATCACCATACATATGTGCCCATTTACCCCTTTCACCCTCCCTCTACTCTCCTCCACTCTGGAAACCACCAATCTGCTCTCCTTATCTATGTGTTTATCTTTCACATATGAGTGAAATCATATGGTATTTGTCTTTCTCTGTCTGATTTTGCTTAGCACGATACCCTCAAGGTCCATCCATGTTGTCTCAAATGGCACGATTTTGTCTTTTTTATGGCTAAGTAGTATTCCATTGTATATATATACAACATCTCTTTATCCATTCATCCAATTATGGCATTTAGGTTGTCTCCAAGTCTTGGCTATTGTCAATAATGCTGCAGTGAGCATAGGGGTACACAGATCTTTTGAATTAGTGTTTTCATGTTCCTTGTATAAATACACAGAAGAGGAATATCTGGATTATATGTTAGTTCTATTTTTAAGTTTTTGAAGCATCTCTTTACTGTTTTCCACAGCAGCTGCACCAGTTTGCATCTCCACCAGCAGCATATAAGGGTTTATGAAGGGAGAATCTTGTGTGTCTCAGGACCATGTTTGTTCACAAGGCTGCCCCAGTGCAGTTGGCAGAGGGCTGGATGGGGTGGAGCAGAGGCCATGCCCCTGGGAAGACTGCCCTCGGTCTCCGAGGCACCTCCTCTGTGTTTCCAGCCCTCACAACAGACCCAAAGGAAACAGCAGCTGGTCACTACCAGGAAGTAAAGGACACAGGTTTTGGGGTCATGGGAAAGGGGCCAGGGAGGCCAGGGGAGGCCCTTCCATCCTGGGCACAAGCCTAAGGAAAATTTGGGAAAAAGAATAGGAAAAGCTTCTTGTGATGTGAAACCCACTTTCTGCACCCAAAGGAAGAGACTCTGATCTGCCGCATAAAGTGCATACAATTCCTCTTTATAGCAAAAGACGCAACCAAATGAGCTGGACTTCCTATAATTCACGGGGCTGAACAATCATTTCTAAAATTCAATTTGCTGCTAGAATTTGAGACTTGTTTTTTGCTGAACACTCAGTAGAGGTAAAGCACAATGTTTTCTGTCTATTTGCAAACCAATAATGCCAATTTCAAATGTGCATTATATATCATACCTCTTGAGAATGAGGTGACAAATTTGCTTTCCTTTAAGGCCCATCTTAAAATACATCAAATCACAGCAGTTTTCTCTCAAGATTTTCTTCCTTTTTTTTACATTGCTGTGAATCCCTGTCTGTTGTGTTCAACACAGGACCTCCAGCACCTACAATAACATTTTTCTGGGACGGGGCTAGAAATGCCCTCGTATGGTCAGTTTGCCATCTGCAAAAGGAGTCATCATGCTTCTGGCCATACATAAAGTATTTGGAAGAGATTATTTAAATTATACATTGTCAGGAATTAAACATTCAAGTGTAACAAGTTTAATTGATGAAGGGATATTTTTCAGATGATGTAGTAACTAAAAAAAGCACATCAGTGAGAATGTACTTTTAAAAATATATTTAAATGTTGATTTCCTCTGTAGCTCCTCCATAAGGAAGCTATTTTGTCCCAAATGAAATGGAGCCATCACTCAAGGGCTGGGAAATGCATCATGGAGGTGTCTGTGAAGAACTCAGCCAGAGAGGCCTGTCCTTGTCCAAGACGGATGCACCCACCAGGGTATGCAGGGCCCTAAATGGGGGGCCCTCTTCCTAATCATTCTCCAGCTTCTGAGCTGACTCTTGGATGGTGATGTTTGCTGTGTTGGGTTGTATTGGTTGCCATACATCTTCCCAACAGGCCCCAGGAGTGTCCAGGACTTAGAGATGGGGGGTAGCAATGATGAAGAGTGAGAGTGTGTGTGTGTGTGTGTGTGTGTGTGTGTGTGTGTGTAACATTTTGTGTATCCACTTATCCATTGTTTGATATTTGGGTTATTTCTACCTTTTAACTATTATGAATAATGCTGCTATAAACATTTGTATACAAGTGAACATGTGTTTTCATTTCTCTTGGTACCTCCTTAGAAGTGGAATCACTGGGCTATATGGTAACTTTACATTCAATCATTTGAGGATCTTCCCAGACTTCTTTCTAAAGCAGCGGCACCATTTTACATCCCACCAGTGGTGTATGAGGGCTCCAATTTGTAGATGTCTTCACAGACCTTTGTTGTTATGTGACTTTTGATTCTAGCCATCCTAGCGGGTATGAAGTGGCATCTCATTGCAGTTTCGATTTGCATTTCCCTAGTGACTAATGATGTTGAGAAACTTTTCACATGTTTATTGGCCATTTTTAAAATCTTCTTTGAAGAAATGTCTATTTAGATCCTTTGCCCATTTTTAAATTGGGTTATTTGTCTTCTTATTGTTAAGTTGTGAGACTTCTTCATATATTCTGGATAAAAGTAACGTAGATATAGAACATGCAAATATCTTCTCCCATTCTGTGGGTTGTCTTTTCACTTTCTTAATGGTTCCTTGGAAGCACAAAAGTTTTGAATTTTGATGAGGTCCAATTTATCTACATTTTGCTTTATTGTTTGTGCTTTTGGTATCATAACTATAAGAATCCATTGCCAAATCCAAGATCATGAAAATTTACCCCTAAGTTTTCTTCTAAGAATTTGATAGTTTTGCTCTTAAATTAAGTCTCTGGTCCATTTTGTGGTAATTTGTGTCTATAGTGTGAGGCAAGGGTTCAACTTCATTCTTTTGCACAAGACTGTCCTGTTGTTTCAGCACCATTTGTGGGAAAGTTTATTCCCCATTGAATGAGATTGGCAACCTTGTTGAAATTTGTTGGCCATAGATGTACGGGTTTTTTTTCTGGACTCTCAATCTATATCATATCTAAATGATGTTCTTGTGTTAGTAGACACAAGTGTCTTGCTGTCTTGATTACTGTTGCCTTGTAGTAACTTTTGACATCTGGGAGTGTGAGTTCTCCTACTTCTTCCTTTCAGGGTTGTTTTGGACATTCTGTGTCCCTTTCAATTCCTTATGAATTTAGAATCAGCTTGTCAATTTCTACAGGGAGGTCAGCTGGGATTCTGATAAGGATTGCTCTGAATCTGTTCATCACTTTGGGGAGTATCACCATCTTAACAATGTGGAGTCTTCCGATACATGAACATGGACTGTGTTTCCATTATTCAGATCTTCTTTAGCTGTTTTGAGAATATTTGTAGTTTTCAGAATATTAGTTTAGCACCTCTTTTGCTAAATTTATTTCTAAGCGCTTTATTCATTTTGATGCTACTGCAAATGAAATTATTTTCTGGGTTTTTTTAAAGATTTTATTTTTTTTTCCTTTTTCTCCCCAAAGCCCCCCAGGACATAGTTGTATATTCTTCGTTGTGGGTCCTTCTAGTTGTGGCATGTGGGATGCTGCCTCAGCGTGGTTTGATGAGCAGTGCAATGTCCACTCCCAGGATTCGAACCAATGAAAGACGGGGCCGCCTGCAGTGGAGCGCGCGAACTTAACCACTCAGCCACGAGGCCAGCCCCCGAAATTATTTTCTTAATTTTGTTTGTGGATACTTCATCACAAGCGTATAGAAACATAAATGATCTTTGTGTACTGATCTTCAATTCTGTGACCTTGCTGAACTCATTTATTAATTGTAATAATTTTTTAGGGGATCCTTTAGGATTTTCTATATAGAAAATCATGTTATCTGCAAATAGAGCTATCTCTACTTCTTCATATAAGATCTGAATGGCTCATATTTCTTTTCTTTGCCCAACTGCCCTGGCTAGAACCTCCAGGACAATGTTGAATAGAAGTGGCGAGAATAGACATTCTTGTCTCATTCCGGATCTCAGGGGGAAATAATCCAGTCTTTCATCATTAAGTATGATGTCAGCTGTGGATTTTTCATAGATGCCCTTTATCATGTTGAGGAATTCCCTTCTATTCCTAGTTTGTTGGGTGTATTTACCACGAGAGGCTGTTGGATTTGGGAAAGTGTTTTTTCTGTGTTTGTTGAGGTGCTCATGGGGTTTTTGTACTTACTAGTTTTACTATATTGGATTGATGCATTCGTGTGATATAATTTATAATAAGAAATACATATTTGGTCTTCGTCTCCATTCTGAGCACAGAGCTCCTAAAACTCTTGGAATTTCCTAAGTGAGAAGACCTATAAGGTGTCTTTTGTTATGTTAATAAGATGATTTTTGGAAAGCTTCTGTGGATAGAAGTGGAGAATCAAGGGAACCAGCCTTGTGATGAGAGGGGTGAAACTTTCAGTCACCCCCGACCCCCAATCTCTGAGGAACGGAAAGGGGGTGGAGGTTAAATCAATTGTTGATGGCAATTGAAGCTTCTATAAAAAAAAAAAAAAAAAAACAATTGGTTTCAGAGAGCTTCTGGTTTGGGGAACAGGTGGAGATTCAGGAAGAGTGGTGTGCCCAGAGAGAGCATGGAAGCTCCATGCCCTTTCCCACATAACTTGCCGTATGCATTCCCTCCATCTGACTGTTTCTGAATTATATCCTTTTATAATAAACTGGTAACCTAGTAAGTCAAATGTTTCTCTGAGTTCTGTGAGCTGCTCTAGCAAATTAATCAAACCTGAGGAGGGGATCATGGCAATCTCTGATTTTTGGCCAGTTGCTCAGAAGCACAGGTGACAACCTGGACTTACTGATTGGCATCTGAAGTGTGTGTGTGTGCGTTGCAGTGAGTCTTGTAGGACCCAGCCCTTAACCCAGGGAATTTGGTGCTATCCCCATGTAGATATTGTAAGAACTGAGCTAACTGCTTGGTGGTGTGGGAAAAAACACACGCTGGAATTAAAATTCCATTAATTGATATTTCTATGTTAAACCAACCTTGAATTCTTGGGATGAAGTCCATGGGGTATAATTATTTTTACATGCTGCTGGATTTGGTTTGCTGCTGTTTTGTTGAAAATTATTGCATTCATATTCATAAGACATATTGGTCTGTAAGTTTTCCGGCAATGCCTTTTTCCGGTTTTGCTATCAAGGTAATACTGATCTTATCAAATCAGTTGAGAAGTCTTCATTCCTCTTCTGTATTTTGGAAGAATTTGTGAAGAACTGGTATGAATTCTTCTCTGAATGTTTGACAGAATTCAGCAGAGAAGACATCTGGGTCTGGGATTCTTTTTATGGTTAGTTTTTTGATTACTTAGTCAATCTCTTCACTTGTTATAGATCTATTCCAATTGTCCATTTCTTTTTGTGTCACTTTTGGTAGTTTGTGTCTTTCCAGAAATTTGTCCATTTCATCTATATTATCTTTCTTATTGGTGTAAAAGTACTCATACCATTCCTTTATATCTTCCTTATTGCTGTAAGGTCATTAGTAGTGACCTCTCTTTCATTTCTGATTCTAGTACTTTTAATCTTCTTTGGGTTTTTTTGCTCAAACTAGTTTACAATTACCAATTTAGTTGATCTTTTCAAAGAACCAGCTTTTGCTTTCATTGATTTTATCTATTGGTTTTCTATTTCATTAATTTCCATTCTAATATTTACTATTTCTTTCTTGTGCTTATGCTAGTTTTAGTTTGCTCTTCTTTTTCGAGGGCCTTTGGTGGAACATAATGTTATTAATTTGAGATAATTTTTCTTTCTTAATATGGGTATTTACAAGTATAAATTCCCTCCAACCACTGTGCTAGCTATACCCCATAAGTTTTGGTATGTTGCGTCTTTATTTCCATCAACTCAAAGTATCTTCTGATTTTCTTTTTGATTTATTCCTTGACCCACTGGTTATTTAGGAGAATGTTGCTTAATTTCCACATATTTCTTTGTTCCTCAAATTTTCCCCTGTTATTAATTTCTAGTTCCCTTCCATTGTGATTGTAGAAAATACTATTATTTCTATCCTTAAAAAATGTATTGAGATTGATTTTATGGACTAACATATGGTCTATCCTTGAGAATGTTCATGTACAATTGAGAATAATATATATTCTGTTGTGGTTTGGTGGAATGTTCCATAAAAGTCTGTTAAGTCTAGTTGGTTCATAGTGTTGCTCAACTCTTCTATTTCCTTTTTTTCTTCTGTCTAGTTGTTCTGTCCATTTTTGAAAGTGGCACGTGGAAGCCACCACTGTCATTATTGAATTTCTCCTTCATCTGTCAGTTTTGCTTCATGTATTTTTAGTGGATGGTTTGTGGTGCTCTGTAATCAACTGCATATACGTTTACTATTGTTATATTTTCATGCTATATGTTTTTACATGATTCTTTAAGTTTTTACTTTAACGTATTAGTGTCTTTGAATCTACATTGTATTTCCTGTAGACGACATACAGTTGGATCAATTATTTTTAATCCAGTTTGACAATCTCTGCCTTTTGATTGGATTGTTTAGTCCATTCACATTTAGTGGACTTTTTAATGTTATTATTGATATGCTTTGATTTCTGTCTGCCATCTCACTTTTGTTTTCTGTATGTTTCATATCTTTTTTTGTGTCCTTTTTGCTCCTTTGCTGCTTTCTTTTGCATTGAGTGAATATTTTTGGGTGTTGCACTTTAACATAATCAGCAATATTTTCACCGTATTTTTGAAGTTTTCTTTTTAGAGGTTTCTCTAGGGTTTCCCATAAATATCTTAACATATCAGAATCAGCCTCAGGTTTATACTAGCTTAATATCAGTAATATATAGAAATGTTGTTCTTATATAGCTCTTGTCTCTTTTCCCCATGTTTAAGGCATTATTTTTACATATATTACATCTATTAATGTTAGAAACCCAACAATACATTGTCAAAATTCTTACTTCAGCATCTGTAGTCATTCCCTTAGCCCACACAGCTTTTCCCAAGCCTCCATTCCATGAGCTTTACCGAAATAACCAAATTACCCAACTTGGACCACACCTGTCTGGGACTTAGCCTCAGCAACAGACACGTGGGGGCAAGGCAAGAAATGTTGAGTCCTGCTCCCACCTGGAAGAAAGATCTCTGGCTGGGCGCTCTTGGGTTGGGGGAGTTGGAGAGCCTGTGTTCTTGGCTACAGCAGTCTGCAGTGGAGTCTCTGCCTTCCTAAGCTGAGAGGGAGAAGAAAAGGAGCAGTTTTGTCCAAATACCATGGACTCCCACCTTTCTTACTGAGTTTTCATAGATTTTCTTGAGTAGATGTTTCTTCCTTTGCTGATTATCCTAAGGACCATTTCTAGAGACTTTAATTTCTTAAAAATAATTTTTCCACTGGGAGGTAGGTTAACTAGTATGATGCCAGAAGTCAATCAATCTTTCCAATACAATCTTGATTGCTTTTATCAACAGGCCTTTACAACAGCATCTGAGCTGTAGCTATTACTTAGCTAATTCAGCAATAAGCCATAGACTCTCACTCTGTTTTCCTTGCCTGATTATCAACTTTTTGGTATTTTTCCAGCCAAATGACATTTCCTTCAGTGGCTTTTATTTTAATTACTCTTACTTCTAAAGATGCTTGTGATAATTTTCTAACCACTTTGTGTCATTAAAGTCTATTCATGACCTAAAAAGCAGGACTATAATAACGCCTGTGGGTTTGGGTAGAATCTCTGTCTACAGATGAGAAATCTCATGCTCTATTCCTAACACTTGAAAAAGTGCTGCCACCTCAAGTAGTACCAGGCAGAACTAGTGCCCAGATCATAGTTTTAATACTGTTCGTAAACAAGGAGAACTGGAGCTTTTTGGAGAAATGGGTGAATCTACGTCCGGGGCAGGAAATATACAAGATGAGCCTGGAGCATCTTCCAGTGCTAGAAAGTAAGGAAAAACTCAAAAACATAACAAAACAGCCTACAGTTATGAGGATATGTCAAAGGGACCCAGGAGTCAACTAAAGGAACTCCCAGGAACCAAAGCTAGAACAATTTGAGTCAAAAAATAAAGGAATATTAAACTATATCTCAAGGATAAAATAAATATCTATGAGTTCATACTGTACAAAAGACTGAATAAATAAATAGATAAGGGAGAAGAGACAAACTTCCCATGCACAAGAAATTAAAACAAAGAATCACGTAGCATTTAATTTAACCCTTTAAACAGCTTGATGAGGTCAGTGTTGTTAACATCCATTTTGAACTCATGAGAAATCAGAGGTTCTGAGAAGTTGGGTGACTTGCCCAGGGTCACACAGCCAGGAAAGGGGAAGCCAGGCTTCCAGCCCCAGCAGTCAGGCACCCAAGCTGTGAGTGCTCCAGGTGTGAAAAGATCCAGACAAGTGCCTTACAGGTTCCAAGCACCGTGCATCCATCATCTCAGCCTGTCTCCAAACAGACCTGAGAGGCAGGGAGGACTGTCCCCACTCTACAGAAAAAACAAAACCCACCTCAAAGGTGAACAGTGAGGATGGAAAGAGTGACAGAGACCTAACTGCGGGAGGTGGGTTTGCTGTTGACTGGGGGGCTTTTTCTCAGCCCTTCAAAGCAGGCTCCACTTCTAGGGAGCAAAATATTCTACCCAGAGCTGGGTATTTCCCTCCAAATGACACCTCAGCCAGGAAAACCCCTGAGCCCCATCTGCCCTCCCAAGGCGATCTGCCTTCACTTCTCAGAGTCTGTGTCAAGGTGTGGGGTGAAGGCTCCCCACTCTCCTCTTTGAAGCTGTTTCACCACAGAAGCCTCATAGCTGGATCAAGACCTTAAATCTGAAGCTCAGGATCCTCAAAGGTCCCCCATTCCCAATGGTAACACACCCCACTCCAAGCCCAAAACAATTCTCACCCAGCGCAATCGGAGACGTGGACCTTGAGATCCCATACCTGATCCCCAAGCCCCGACCTCTCCTACATCAGGACCTCGCCCCTGACTTCTCACTTGAGCTCGTAGTGCCTGGACTTGGCTCCTAACCACTGAATCCTGTGGGCATGTTTACATCTGTACTGCTGCCCCAGCTACTGACCACCCTCTCCCAGTTTCTCTGCCTCTCACCACTCCTAGCCGCCCCTGTGGTCAATCTGGGAGCCAAAGGGGAAGACTGACCCCACAGCGCCGCCTGCAACCAGCGCCTCAGCCTCCCTCAAAGCATCCTCCCGCCCCGCCCACAGGCAGCCGCTGGGCACTCGCGCCCCCTGGCGGCTGGAGACCAAACTGCCGCTAGAGATTTCCTGATAGGAGGCCTTGCAACATCAGGTCACCACCATTCAACAAACATTAAATCAATGCCTACTGTGTGCCAGCACCGTGGGATGCAAAGACAGAAAGCAGAGCCATTGTCTTAGAGGAGCCCACAGTCCAGGGAGGTAGAAGCAGAAATCATTTCCGTGCAGGTTGTAAGTTCTGTAGTACAGACACTGAAGAAGCATTTTCTTTCATCAAGAAGACAAGTGGAAACTGAAAT